>NC_133538.1:379941766-380241766 GCF_048544455.1 Silene latifolia | reverse complement strand
ATGATTAATGTCACATTCATACTTATGGCCTGCATCACCATAAGTACGGATGGGAACATCACTCCCAACGATCATACCACAACTAAAGGGCCTATGGCTCACCCCTAGTATCCGGTAGAACCAAGACTCAGGGACGGGATGATTAATGTCACATTCATATTTATGGCCTGTATCACCATAAGTACGGATGAGAACATCACTTCCGACGATCATACCACAACTAGAGGGCCTATGGCTCACCCTTAGTATCCGGTAGAACCAAGACTCTCACAACCGAACAATACTAAACAATATCACGAATACGACTCACTACAAGTAACTATTTATAATAAATATCTCATACATGTATTATAGTAATAAATATTCCTCTTCATAAATTAACATGTCGGTTAAATAAAATAAATAAAATATAACACGTGGTAATGAATAATTTAAGTTATGTGAAAATTTACGGAATACAAACAAATCTAATACAAGTTACAAAGTGAGCCCAACATTTAGGACCAAAAGAGCCCAACAATTTGGACCATAGGAGCCCAACAAATAAAACCGATTGAATCCAACAATTAAAACCTAATATGTAAAAGAACGATATTTACGAGCCACGTTATAAGAAACACGAGGCAAAACGTAACCAAACCAAATTCCGAACCACCCATAAGCATATACGAGTCAACAAGGGAAAACTTTGGTCATGATATGAATAAAAAGCATAAAAAACCATCATACACAAAGGATACATATATTTATAGAACTTGAAACGGTAAAACGGGCGCCATTTACTCATACGGACTGTGAATCGAATGATTCAAGTGGCTAAACCACCTAATTTTTTGACGCCGGTCCATCTGTCATATTTTCAGTGGTGTTGGAGGTCGTCCCGGTCAGGTATGACAGGTGTCCAGGCCAACACGGGTGAGTTTGAGACGGGTTTCTAAGTACGAGTGAGGCGGTAATCGTCCATACTAGTTACCCAAATCATACATGTAAATACACATGAGACGGAAATTAACAAGTTGGCTCAAATCACCCAAGAAACCAAATCAAAAACAGTCCACAAAATACACCCATCAACAATCTATGCACATGGTTTCTAGACAATTTGTGAAGCCGTCTTAAGACAAAATTTTAAGCATGAAAGGGGTGTAATTTCTCACATACCACCAACCCACTACATACTTGGATATACAGAGGAGGCGAGAATCAACTATTTGGTTCAAATCATCTGTGGGATCGACTCAAAAACAGTCTACAAAAGTCACTCATCATCAACTTATATATACATGAATTTTCTAGCAAATTCGTGAGGCCGTCTTAAGACAAGTTTTTAAGCATGTTACAAGGCATAAATTAACCATACAAAGGACCCATATCATACTTGGATATAAATCTGAGACGGAAGTAAGAGAGTTGGCTCGAACCACCAACCAACCATAGACCAAAAAAAGAGCACAAAACGTCTCATAGCAGTCCCCTGTATTCACGTGTTACATGTATGCTTGTGTTGTACACTTTTCATTAACCGATTCTTAGAAAAGGTATCCTTATCGCTGGATGTTATTGATGCGTGTCCTAAATATGATGTTTTACACCCTATTTCACACGCATTTCAGAGCTCATTTATGTAGTTTATGCTACTATTTTCCCTATTTCCGTCTACTTTCGTGTTTTTGTGTAATATTGCAGAAATGTGAAGAATCCAGCGGAAATCTAGCTGAATCCGTCCCTAATTACTTAGCATTGCATTTGACATGGAGTAGTGACTCGAGAGATGAACTTGGTGCGCATTTTAAGGCCTAAAAGATAGCAAAAGCATGGTTGCGTACAAGTTACAAAGCTTAAACATGCGAAGAAGTCCTTCTCGACATTGCAGCCTTATTCAGATGGCTATATCTCGAGTTCTAGAGCAGATAATCGACTGATTCTACTTGGAGGTGAAAGCTTATCCTCTTAGCTTTCCTACGCCATGTAGAACGTCTGATTGGACCAAGTAACGAAGAAATGTCAGCTGTTCTAATATCGGTGCGCGCTGCAGAATTCGTCAGAATGCATTACTGTACAGCACCCTTGGTCGATCGACAGATGACCTTGGTCGATCGACCATAGCGCGATTATCGGAAGCTACTGTACAGCGGAGGTTGGTCTATCGACTGGCCTATGTGGTCTATCGACCGCTATTTTAATCTGACGCGCAAATTTAGAATTCGAATTCCGAAGCCCATTGTGATTAGGTATTAGGAATAAAGTTACGTAAGAATTTCTATATAACGTAACCCTATGTTTCAGAATAGGCATCAAGTCATTAGGGGATTAATTCATTAGTTTAGAGAAATTTTCCGTCAATAAATTTTTCTTTTGCATCGGGTTTGATCTTTTCTTTTCAGTTCTTCTTTACGGTATTCTCTGTTCCTTTGTTCAATTTCATTGCTTTGATTCTTCCGTAGTTTAGAATTGCTAGTTTAGATTTCCCAAAGCCGAATTCTTGTTTCATGTTTGTTAATTATTTAGTTAATTTAATTATGAATTCAATTGCTTTAGTTGTTAATTTTATTGTTGTTATTACCATCAATATGTCAAGCTAAACACCCCGTGCTAAGATGTAGGGGATCTATGGCGTAGATGGCATTAGAATAGGTGACCCCCGAATTAGGGCTTGGTCGATCGACTGGCTTAACTGGTCGATCGACTGTGTCGTGTGGTCGGTCGACTGAGGTAGTTGGTCGATCGACCAGACCCGTGTTTGATTAGCATCGTTTGATTCGCTAAGTGCAATATCTAATAATGAGACCGAGAGGAGACATGTTAGATGCTTAGTTTTGACCAACCCGTAGATCAAGAGATAGGGAAGGGCATTAATTAATGAATTAAGACGACTAAATTGCTGAGATCGAGAGATAATGTAATTTAGGCTTTAGGAATCACTTTTCAGGGCGAGAGCTAGTATTAGTGAGACCTATGGACTAGTAGCATAGGCCGAAAGGAGCTACTAGTTAACTTGGACCGAGAGGACATGTTTTACCCATCCTACACGTTTGTATTTCGGACTTACCTAGGATTATGTGCCATCGCAGCTATAGTGAACCGACCATCTTAGCTCCTTTTCATTATTTGTTTACTCCTATTTTTAATACTTGCCTTTTATTTATGCATTTAGACTTAGATATAATCCATTCCAAAACCCCCCAGAAATTCATAGACTGAAGTAAGACAATTAGAACTCCCTACCTCCCTGCGGATCGACCCTTACTACGGCTTGCTAGTTGTAGTTTGGAATTTATAAAAATTATTTTTGGTACTCACTTCGACAGGTATTAAATTTTGGCGCCGTTGCCGGGGAGGCAGCGCTCTTTTTAGTTGTTTTTAATTTTAGTCTTTCTTTCTTTAGTCTCAGGGAACTTCGGTTCCTTGAGACCGTTCTCATGTTTCATATTCTGAGTTTCCAACAGGAAGAGGATGAAATCTTTGGTGCTTATTTAGCCAGAGTTTGGGAGTTTATTGAGCCCAGACGAGATGCCTTTTCTGATTTCCAAATATGCTGCACTATTTTCCGGCATATGAATGACTTTACGCGAGCATACCTCGAGTCTATAGGTAAGTGGGATTTCGAAGGAATCCCCGTAATTGAGGTATTAGAATTCTTTAATTGGTTTGCTACTGAATCTCTTAAACCTACTTTTTCTCTTCATGTTGACTCATATGAGGGGGTGGGTGAGACCTTAGAAACCAATCTAGGAAATACCGACGGAGACGTAGAGGAGACCATTAGCGTGGTTAACAATCCTTTTTATGAGGATAGTCTAGAACTCCTTTATGATTCTTGCAATGTTAGTGAGGACGATTTGGAGGCTGTCTTTGAGAACTTCCATCTTGACGAGTCTAGCAATGAGGAGAGTGATAGTCTAGAGGTTAAATGGGATACTTATGATGATATTGATGATGAGCCTATTTTAGGAGACCCCATTGACCCATTTGACTTTACTATCCCATGCATTTGGGACGATTATCCACCTTCTCCCTTAGTTGACTAGACTCCTCCACCTCACATTTCATACCCGTCAGAGTATTTTAATTCTACTCGCGTTATTATTGAGCCAAATGCACCTGAGTTCGTTAATTCTCCACCTGTGGTTAACTTGAGCTTTTATATTCCGCCCTTAGCTGGAGGGCAGAATAGCTTTGTGGAAAATTTTGGGAGCTGTCATAGGAAATTTGTCAGGCTTAAACGATTTTACATTTTAATTTCCTATGTTATTACTATCTTATGGTGCTACTTACAGTTTTTTGTAGCACATGCGCAACTATTTGACAGGTTGCTGCGAGCTTTGATCTGCTTTGATTTGGCTCAATTAGAGTAATTGGCTGAAGGAAAAGGGGTCGAGCGGGACCTGTCTATAACCAGCGCTAGCCGGGAGGCAACCCGGATGTGTTTTGTTTTTGTTTTGAATAAAAATTCATAGTTGTTTAGAAATAAAAACTCTTAGTCGTGTGCTTGGTTTTTAAAGACTATAGACTATAATTTTGGGCTGCGTAATTTTTGGGCGCGTTATTATGTGCAATTGCAGGTATAAAGACCACATTAACTCAATTTATTGAGTTATGTCGAAGAACAGCACTGTTACGCCAGGTATGACAGTCGATCGACTGCCCATAGTGGTCGATCGACTGCCTTATTCAGCACAAAAGCTACTGTTTCAATTCCCATGGTCGATCGACTAGCTATATTGGTCGATCGACCAAGGCCCGATGCTGAGTTGTTCTTTCTCCAATTTTAAATTCTTTGCACGTAATTTCCGCTTCAATTTTGTTTTCTCGGATAATGTATGGTATATTCTGTCTTTTCAGGTTGTTATTGGTAGCACTGCTGGCTACAGAAACCTCCTAGCTCACGCTGGTTTGGGGAGGTTTCCTTTTGCTGCGCTTAATGTCTTGTGAGTTCTCAAGTCACCTTCATGTCTTGTTTAGTTAATTTATCGCAAAATTCCCGTTTCCCTTTTATTTCATTACATGATTTTGCACAATGGGGACATTGTGTGATTTGGTTTGGGGAAGGGTTTTGCGTTGCATTCATTCTGCTTTGCATTCACGTTTACATTTTTGTCTTGCATTGTTGTTTATTTTCCTCTTATATACAAAAATCCAAAAAATTGAAAAATTTCAAAAAAAATCCAAAAATTGCACTTTTATTTTAGCATGTAGGTCGAGTCGGAACGGTAGTAGTTCAATGATGACATTGCATTTTCATCCGTTTATGCCTAAGCCTTGCTAATTGACATGTTATTAGTAGAATCATTTGCATAGTCTACGAGTTTTCGTTAAATTCTTGCTGGACTTGAGACTTGACTTATATTTTTGGCAAACTACATCATCTTCTGAGGTTTAGAGCTTATAACTGGTGTCATTCATGACCGGTTTATCTAGGATTGTGAGTAGTACTCTTTATAAGACATGTTATATCAATATGCATAAATATGAACTTAATCTTTTTAATACCTGTGTGCATTCGGGTTCGTGGTTTGTTGACACATGTGGAAGAGGTCACCACTTTATTCATTTTTGCCCATAAGCTCCACACTACCAGAAATAGCCTTTTTGTCCCGTTAACCACATCCTACATACAGCCTGCCCTTGTCAAGCTAGTATTTCATGTTCTTGGGATTGTTACTTTGTTTTTGGCCGCTAATGCTCATTTTGAGATAATGTTGGGAAGATAAAAAAAGGAAGGAAAGAAAGAAGAAAAAAAAAAAAAAAAAAGAAAATTGAAAAAAAAGAAAAAAAAAGAGAAGAAAATGATTCGAAAAAGAGGAAAAAGAAGATGAGTGCTGTACTGTAGAGGGCGGTCGATCGACTGGCCATCTTGGTCGATCGACTGAAGCCGAGAAAAGAGAAAATAAAATCACATGGTTGAAGTTTTGATTAGTTGGTGATTTTATTCCCTTGCTTTATTATCATCACTTGGGGAATTACAATTATGTCGGAGATTGTGAGATTTGTGCTTGATAATTAGCACCCATTTTATTGTTAAACTTGAGCAAGAAGTTGGATGTTGTTATAATTTGGTTCCCTTAGTTACTAGCTTGGCTTTTAACTCTGTTTTTATCCAAATTTATCTTAGCCTCTTCTTACCCATTACCTCATATATCCATATTTACCTCGGCATGTGTCATGGTCATTTGTGTGGTTGGAATGCATATGTACGGTTATAGAGATTATTTTCATATTATATTGCAGGCATGTTCTTATAGGTCGTAGTTAGGTGAGTGTCATTACAAAATGAATTCTTTCTATCTTATACATTATTCACCTGTGCTTATGTGTGATATGAGCGACCCGTGAGAGTCCAATTTGATAAGTCTCTATAGTTGACGGTTCAGCAGTTTTTAATGACTACATAACTCGTTTGCATGATTCATATTGCTAATTGATTGTTAGTTGTTGCATTAAATTGGTTTAGGCTATTCGGTTTGCATTTCGCTCTGAGATTAAACTCGTTCCACTAGGTTTTAGGATAGAGTCTAGTTCTTGCTTAGGGACAAGCAAGGGTTTGGTTTGGAGAAGTTTGATGCGTGTCCTAAATATGATGTTTTACACCCTATTTCACACACATTTCAGAGCTCATTTATGTAGTTTATGCTACTATTTTCCCTATTTCCGTCTACTTTCGTATTTTTGTGTAATATTGCAGAAATGTGAAGAATCCAGCGGAAATCGAGCCGAATCCGTCCCTAAGTACTTAGCATTGCATTTGACATGGAGTAGTGACTCGAGAGATGAACTTGGTGCGCATTTCAAGGCCTAAAAGATAGCAAAAGCATGGTTGCGTACAAGTTGTAAAGCTTAAACAAGCGAAGAAGTGCTTCTCGACATTGCAGCCTTATTCAAATGGCTATATCTCGAGTTCTAGAGCAGATAATCGACTGATTCTACTTGGAGGTGAACTTATCCTCTTAGCTTTCCAACGCCATGTAGAACGTCTGATTTGACCAAGTAACGAAGAAATTGCAGCTGTTTTAAGATCGGTGCGCGCTGCAGAATTCGTCAGAATGCATTACTATACAGCACCCTTGGTCGATCGACTGATGACCTTGGTCGATCAACCATAGCGCGATTATCAGAAGCTACTGTACAGCGGAGATTGGTCTATCGACGGGCCTATGTGGATATCGACCGCTATTTTAATCTGACGCGCAAATTTAGAATTAGAATTCCGAAGCCCATTGTGATTAGGTTTTAGGAATAAAGTTACGTAAGAATTTCTATATAACGTAACCCTATGTATCAGAATAGGCATCAAGTCATAAGGGGATTCATTCATTAGTTTAGAGAAATTTTTCGTCAATAAATTTTTCTTTTGCATCGGGTTTGATCTTTTCTTTTCAGTTCTTCTTTATGGTATTCTCTGTTCCTTTGTTCAATTTCATTGCTTTGGTTCTTCCGTAGTTTAGAATTGCTAGTTTAGATTTCCCAAAGCCGAATTCTTGTTTCATGTTTGTTAATTATTTAGTTAATTTAATTATGAATTCAATTGCTTTAGTTGTTAATTTTATTGTTGTTATTACCATCAATATGTCTAGCTAAACACCCCGTGCTAAGATGTAGGGGATCTATGGCGTAGATGGAATTAGAATAGGTGACCCCCGAATTAGGGCTTGGTCGATCGACTGGCTTAACTGGTCGATCGACTGTGTCGTGTGGTCGGTCGACTGAGGTAGTTGGTCGATCGACCAGACCCGTGTTTGATTAGCATCGTTTGATTCGCTAAGTGCAATATCTAATAATGAGACCGAGAGGAGACATGTTAGATGCTTAGTTTTGACCAACCCGTAGATCAAGAGATAGGGAAGGGCATTAATTAATGAATTAAGACGACTAAATTGCTGAGATCGAGAGATAATGTAATTTAGGCTTTAGGAATCACTTTTCAGGGCGAGAGCTAGTATTAGTGAGACCTATGGACTAGTAGCATAGGCCGAAAGGAGCTACTAGTTAACTTGGACCGAGAGGACATGTTTTACCCATCCTACACGTTTGTATTTCGGACTTACCTAGGATTATGTGCCATCGCCGCTATAGTGAACCGACCATCTTAGCTCCTTTTCATTATTTGTTTACTCCTATTTTTAATACTTGCCTTTTATTTATGCATTTAGACTTAGATATAATCCCTTCCAAAACCCCCCAGAAATTCATAGACTGAAGTAAGACAATTAGAACTCCCTACCTCCCTGCGGATCGACCCTTACTACGGCTTGCTAGTTGTAGTTTGGAATTTATAAATATTATTTTTGGTACTCACTTCGACAGGTATTAAATTTTGGCGCCGTTGCCGGGGAGGCAGCGCTCTTTTTAGTTGTTTTTAATTTTAGTCTTTCTTTCTTTAGTCTCAGGGAACTTCGGTTCCTTGAGACCGTTCTCATGTTTCATATTCTGAGTTTCCAATAGGAAGAGGATGAAATCTTTGGTGCTTATTTAGCCAGACTTTGGGAGTTTATTGAGCCCAGACGAGATGCCTTTTCTGATTTCCAAATATGCTGCACTATTTTCCGGCATATAAATGACTTTACGCGAGCATACGTCGAGTCTATAGGTAAGTGGGATTTCGAAGGAATCCCCGTAATTGAGGTATTAGAATTCTTTAATTGGTTTGCTACTGAATCTCTTAAACCTACTTTTTCTCTTCATGTTGACTCATATGAGGGGGTGGGTGAGACCTTAGAAACCAATCTAGGAAATACCGACGGAGACGTAGAGGAGACCATTAGCGTGGTTAACAATCCTTTTTATGAGGATAGTCTAGAACTCCTTTATGATTCTTGCAATGTTAGTGAGGACGATTTGGAGGCTGTCTTTGAGAACTTCCATCTTGACGAGTCTAGCAATGAGGAGAGTGATAGTCTAGAGGTTAAATGGGATACTTATGATGATATCGATGATGAGCCTATTTTAAGAGACCCCATTGACCCATTTGACTTTACTATCCCATGCATTTGGGACGATTATCCACCTTCTCCCTTAGTTGACCAGACTCCTCCACCTCACATTTCATACCCGTCAGAGTATTTTAATTCTACTCGCGTTATTATTGAGCCAAATGCACCTGAGTTCGTTAATTCTCCACCTGTTGTTAACTTGAGCTTTTATATTCCGCCCTTAGCTGGAGGGCAGAATAGCTTTGTGGAAAATTTTGGGAGCTGTCATAGGAAATTTGTCAGGCTTAAACGATTTTACATTTTAATTTCCTATGTTATTACTATCTTATGGTGCTACTTACAGTTTTGTGTAGCACATGCGCAGCTATTTGACAGGTTGCTGCGAGCTTTGATCTGCTTTGATTTGGCTCAATTAGAGTAATTGGCTGAAGGAAAAGGGGTCGAGCGGGACCTGTCTATAACCAGCGCTAGCCGGGAGGCAACCCGGATGTGTTTTGTTTTTGTTTTGAATAAAAATTCATAGTTGTTTAGAAATAAAAACTCTTAGTCTTGTGCTTGGTTTTTAAAGACTATAGACTATAATTTTGGACTGCGTAATTTTTGGGCGCGTTATTATGTGCAATTGCAGGTATAAAGACCACATTAACTCAATTTATTGAGTTATGTCAAGAACAAAGATCACTATTCGCTAGGTATGACATCGATCGATCGCCCATAGTGGTCGATCGATCGCCTTATTCAAAGACAAAAGCTATCTTGTTTCAATTCCCATGGTCGAACGACTAGCTATATTGGTCGATCGACCAAGGCCCGATCTTTGAGTTGTTCTTTCTCCAATTTTAAATTCTTTGCACGTAATTTCCGCTTCAATTTTGTTTTCTCGGATAATGTATGGTATATTCTGTCTTTTCAGGTAGTTATTGGTAGCACTGCTGGCTACTGAAACCTCCTAGCTCACGCTGGTTTGGGGAGGTTTCCTTTTGCTGCGCTTAATGTCTTGTGAGTTCTCAAGTCACCTTCATGTCTTGTTTAGTTAATTTATCGCAAAATTCCCGTTTCCCTTTTATTTCATTACATGATTTTGCACAATGGGGACATTGTGTGATTTGGTTTGGGGAAGGGTTTTGCGTTGCATTCATTCTGCTTTGCATTCACGTTTACATTTTTGTCTTGCATTGTTGTTTATTTTCCTCTTATATACAAAAATCCAAAAAATTGAAAAATTTCAAAAAAAATCCAAAAATTGCACTTTTATTTTAGCATGTAGGTCGAGTCGGAACGGTAGTAGTTCAATGATGACATTGCATTTTCATCCGTTTATGCCTAAGCCTTGCTAATTGACATGTTATTAGTAGAATCATTTGCATAGTCTACGAGTTTTCGTTAAATTCTTGCTGGACTTGAGACTTGACTTATATTTTTGGCAAACTACATCATCTTCTGAGGTTTAGAGCTTATAACTGGTGTCATTCATGACCGGTTTATCTAGGATTGTGAGTAGTACTCCTTATAAGACATGTTATATCAATATGCATAAATATGAACTTAATCTTTTTAATACCTGTGTGCATTCGGGTTCGTGGTTTGTTGACACATGTGGAAGAGGTCACCACTTTATTCATTTTTGCCCATAAGCTCCACACTACCAGAAATAGCCTTTTTGTCCCGTTAACCACATCTTACATACAGCCTGCCCTTGTAAAGCTAGTAGTTCATGTTCTTGGGATTGTTACTTTGTTTTTGGCCGCTAATGCTCATTTTGAGATAATGTTGGGAAGATAAAAAAAGGAAGGAAAGAAAGAATAAAAAAAAAAAGAAAATTGAAAAAAAAGAAAAAAAAAAGAGAAGAAAAATGATTCGAAAAAGAGGAAAAAGAAGATGAGTGCTGTACTGTAGAGGGCGGTCGATCGACTGGCCATCTTGGTCGATCGACTGAAGCCGAGAAAAGAGAAAATAAAATCACATGGTTGAAGTTTTGATTAGTTGGTGATTTTATTCCCTTGCTTTATTATCATCACTTGGGGAATTACAATTATGTCGGAGATTGTGAGATTTGTGCTTGATAATTAGCACCCATTTTATTGTTAAACTTGAGCAAGAAGTTGGATGTTGTTATAATTTGGTTCCCTTAGTTACTAGCTTGGCTTTTAACTCTGTTTTTATCCAAATTTATCTTAGCCTCTTCTTACCCATTACCTCATATATCCATATTTACCTCGGCATGTGTCATGGTCCTTTGTGTGGTTGGAATGCATATGTACGGTTATAGAGATCATTTTCATATTATATTGCAGGCATGTTCTTATAGGTCGTAGTTAGGTGAGTGTCATTACAAAATGAATTCTTTCTATCTTATACATTATTCACCTGTGCTTATGTGTGATATGAGCGACCCGTGAGAGTCCAATTTGATAAGTCTCTATAGCTGACGGTTCAGCAGTTTTTAATGACTACATAACTCGTTTGCATGATTCATATTGCTAATTGATTGTTAGTTGTTGCATTAAATTGGTTTAGGCTATTCGGTTTGCATTTCGCTCTGAGATTAAACTCGTTCCACTAGGTTTTAGGATAGAGTCTAGTTCTTGCTTAGGGTCAAGCAAGGGTTTAGTTTGGAGAAGTTTGATGCGTGTCCTAAATATGATGTTTTACACCCTATTTCACACACATTTCAGAGCTCATTTATGTAGTTTATGCTACTATTTTCCCTATTTCCGTCTACTTTCGTATTTTTGTGTAATATTGCAGAAATGTGAAGAATCCAGCGGAAATCGAGCCGAATCCGTCCCTAAGTACTTAGCATTGTATTTGACATGGAGTAGTGACTCGAGAGATGAACTTGGTGCGCATTTCAACGCCTAAAAGATAGCAAAAGCATGGTTGCGTACAAGTTGTAAAGCTTAAACAAGCGAAGAAGTGCTTCTCGACATTGCAGCCTTATTCAGATGGCTATATCTCGAGTTCTAGAGCAGATAATCGACTGATTCTACTTGGAGGTGAACTTATCCTCTTAGCTTTCCAACGCCATGTAGAACGTCTGATTTGACCAAGTAACGAAGAAATGGCAACTGTTTTAAGATCGGTGCGCGCGCAGAATTCGTCGAGAATGCATTACTATACAAAGACACCCTTGGTCGATCGATCGATGACCTTGGTCGATCGACCATAGCGATTATCGGCTCAGACAAGCGGAGATTGGTCTATCGATCTGGCCTATGTGGTCTATCGACCGCTATTTTAATCGACGCGCAAATTTAGAATTAGAATTCAAGCCCATTGTGATTAGGTTTTAGGAATAAAGTTACGTAAGAATTTCTATATAACGTAACCCTATGTATCAGAATAGGCATCAAGTCATAAGGGGATTCATTCATTAGTTTAGAGAAATTTTTCGTCAATAAATTTTTCTTTTGCATCGGGTTTGATCTTTACTTTTCAGTTCTTCTTTATGGTATTCTCTGTTCCTTTGTTCAATTTCATTGCTTTGGTTCTTCCGTAGTTTAGAATTGCTAGTTTAGATTTCCCAAAGCCGAATTCTTGTTTCATGTTTGTTAATTATTTAGTTAATTCAATTATGAATTCAATTGCTTTAGTTGTTAATTTTATTGTTGTTATTACCATCAATATGTCTAGCTAAACACCCCGTGCTAAGATGTAGGGGATCTATGGCGTAGATGGCATTAGAATAGGTGACCCCCGAATTAGGGCTTGGTCGATCGACTGGCTTAACTGGTCGATCGACTGTGTCGTGTGGTCGGTCGACTGAGGTAGTTGGTCGATCGACCAGACCCGTGTTTGATTAGCATCGTTTGATTCGTTAAGTGCAATATCTAATAATGAGACCGAGAGGAGACTTGTTAGATGCTTAGTTTTGACCAACCCGCAGATCGAGAGATAGGGAAGGGCATTAATTAATGAATTAAGACGACTAAATTGTTGAGATCGAGAGATAATGTAATTTAGGCTTTAGGAATCACTTTTCAGGGCGAGAGCTAGTATTAGTGAGACCTAGGGACTAGTAGCATAGGCCGAAAGGAGCTACTAGTTAACTTGGACCGAGAGGACATGTTTTACCCATCCTACACGACTGTATTTCGGACTTACTTAGGATTATGTGCCATCGCAGCTATAGTGAACCGACCATCTTAGCTCCTTTTTATTATTTGTTTACTCCTATTTTTAATACTTGCCTTTTATTTATACATTTAGACTTAGATATAATCCACTCCAAAACCCCTCAGAAATTCATAGACTGAAATAAGACAATTAGAACTTCCTACCTCCCTGCGGATCGACCCTTACTACCGCTTGCTAGTTGTAGTTTGGAATTTATAAATATTATATTTGGTACTCACTTCGACAGGTATCAGTTATTATGATTCATAAAACAAAAATCTGAAATAACAATTAACGAGGATTACTTGGCCACTTAAAAAGGCAAAGATTTGGCTTTCCTCGTAATTCACCTACCCCAAAGCCAGAAACCAAGCAATTTAGTACATATTCTTTCTATTTCATGTCCATTGCTATATTTCGACACTAGTGAGGACACGGTTTAAGACGGAATTCGACACGATAAATTCAAGCATACAAGTGAGAAAGCATAAAGAACCAATCTTTAACACATAAGAACATGAAAAACGACATATGAGACGAAATTTTGACACTTTGTCGAGTAACCTATCACCGTTACCTTAAACGCTCCTTATTCTTCGATTAAACGGTCCACAAGGCACGAGTCTTACTCCGGTTCTTCAAATCCTTCATTAAAAAGTAAGAAAACGAGATAAAGAAGCTAAAAGACGACACTTTTATAAGACGGCGAAAAACGAAACCATCACAAAAATGAGACTTTCTTACCTTGAAAGAAGGAGGAAGGAAAGGGGAAGATAAAGGTACAAAAATTAGAGGACAAGGTGAAGGAATGGAGCCGGGATCTGTATTTCAAGGTCACGAAAATGGTGTTTCATGGGCTCTGCCTGAACTTTGGTTTGTTGTTTTGCAGGTCTTTTGGTTGCTATGAAACAAGGAATACGAAAAAGGAAAGGGTTTAGTGGGGTGGGATTGGTTAGTTGAATTTTAGGTGGTGGGTATGAGACAACAAATAAAAATGATTGTTTAATTTAGGTACAAAAGTGAGGTGTGTGTTGTCGGCACGAGATAGGTCGAGAATAGATTAGCCTCACATGTGAAAATGTGACGGTTTAAAGCTAGACGGAATTTCGTCTTAAACCTACTATAATTTAAGACGGAAGTTTATGATTATTAATATTAGTATTATTATGTCTATTAATATTATCCGACAAAAATATTTATTTTATATATATAAACAAGCTTGTGAAAATATTACTTTTATAAAATTTATGTTCAAAAGGAGATTAATTAAATTAAATAATTCAAAAATATAAAATAAAGTAATCGAAGGGTTAAATAAATTTTAAATGTCAAAATGAGAAATTCACGGGTATTACAGTGAGGGAGTATAAGATGTGGTTATAGGAGGCGGTTGCTAGTAGTTGGGCATTAATGATATGGTTACATGTGTCAGGTGGTGGTATTTATTCGACGGGAGAATGAGTTACGTAGGGCATATGCGTTTAAGCTTGGGTGAGAGATACCCATTATCAAGTGGTAACTTACGTGATCAGGATAGGCTAGTTAGATTCGATTATGGGTCTTTGATGTGTATAAGTGTTTGTGTGAGGTTTTGATCTCACGAGTAGTGGTATAGTGTGATAGTCAGAAAGTTGTTATTTGTTTATTCCGTGTAATATGTTGCGTTGTGATGTAGTAAAGCGGTTTTAAGGAATTTTTCATGTCAATGAAGTTATACCGAGTCAGTGTTTATTGGATTATATAAGTTGTGATGACTATCGATGTGGTTGTTGTGCCTCGGGTGGCGATCCGGGCACAGTACTTCGTGTTGTGATGCAGGTACTTTCGCGCTGCGCTGCGGCTGTTGGTGGCGGTGTTGCAATGCCGTCATTGGATATGTTGAAGTAGACGGGACACTTATGTGATGAAACTTTCGAAAGTATATACCAGTTATATAGATTGTTGATTTGTTTACTGATGTTGCCTGTGAGTTTCGGTTTGGACATGTAGATCGTTGTTTGTTTATTGATGTTACTAAGTAGTTTCGACTTGGGGATGCGGGTAGAGTATGATATGGAAAAGAGTTGCGCATGTGTTCATTGTTGTCGTAGTATAGTGATATTATGTTGATGGGACACAGTTGTGAGAGGTTGTTGGAGTAATTTTGATTTTGTTTTAGTGGAGGCCTTGGTTGACATAGTAGTGACAAGTTATTTGTGGAACATGTGTTGTACTGAACTGGAAACTATAGGTGGTTTATAACCTTTTATTGGGACAGTAAGTACGGAGTGTTGGGACTTAGTATCATGTTAAGTTATGGGTGAGTTTTGCGGTAATAAAAGAAAAGAACTTGAGAAGCTAATGTAAGTGTGTATAATAATTGTGGATCATGGAGATAAGTGCATATATAATAAAGTATGTCATTTTGCGGTAATGTTGAAGAGTTGGAATAGTGGTTATGCTGAGAATTTTATGGTATAGGTTAAATGGAGTGCGGAATGATTTGAGGTATGAGAACTGTTAGCGAAAGAGAGCCCTGGATACATGAATGGTTGAAGGTGTTGAGGTTATAGTTGGTTATCGTTGACATGCGGTGCTGATGAGGATTATGGGAAGTATAACAAATGATCTAGTATTAGTGGGTTACGAGGACGTAACATTTATCTTAAGAAGAGTAGGATGCGACAAAGAGAGTTTGATGGTTGTACTTGTTGCGGTATATTTGGAAGTTTGAGCCTTGGTGTAGAATAAAGGATGGATTTATATTGTGGTTGATACTATTAAAGGTCATGACAGTGCTTGCAGTAGTATGATGTTTATGAGTGTGAGTAACCTTCAAGGACGAAGTTTATTTTAAGGGTGGTAGAATGTAACATTCCGTTTGGTGGTTGATTTCGCTTGGTGGATGGACTTGATATTGGATTTGCTAGTGGATAATATGTTAGTGAGACGAAGTTAGCGGCATTTGTGGAGGTAGTATATGTAGTTAGTGTCGAGAGGCTATGCTATAGTTGATACGATATCGTGAGCCGCGTTGTGGAGGTAGGCATAGTTGGTGGAGTTAGTGTTAGATGTACATGTTTTATAGGTTGGGTTTGAACTTCGGGGACGAAGTTCATTTTTAAGGAGGCAAGACTGTAATGCCTTAGATATTTAAGCTATTGGATACTTTATCGAGTAAGACTTACTATGTCGAGTAAGTTAGTGACGGATTCTAGAGTGCATTCTGCTTTGTAGGTACTCGATCGAGTATGGGCAACTCGATTGAGTAAGCGGTACTCGACCGTGTAAGTCGTATTTTACGGTTTTTCGGCCGGGTTTGATAGTAAAACGAGGAGAGGTATTTAAAGTTCTTTCGACAGTTCTTTTAGTTTTACTTTCACTTTTCGAAACCTTTCACAAAAGAAAAATAAAACGACCTTCAATCCTCTTTTCTCTTTGCTATCAAATCAAGGCTAGGGTTGTCAGATTTCTGAGATCGCCATACCTTTGTGATCGTCATCATTTGAGTAAGATTTCTATATCGTTTTTATGTCAAATAGTTATTGTTGGTTTAAACCCTAATTTGGGTGATTTGGGGGTTTTGGGTAGAAATCAGTTTATGATGTGTAGTTGTTGTTTAATGTTGTAGGTGACGATGTGGTACTCTTGTACAATTGTATGTTTGGCTGTAGTTATAGCGGATTGCAAAAAGGTAGGGTGTTCCCTACTCAGTTGATTGTATAATTAATTTAAGATGTGGTGATTGCGTTGTTGACTTGATTAATAATATTGTTGGAATTGTTTATCTTGGAATTTGGCATATTGTATTGGTATTGTGAATTGGTTGCTTGGTGTATTTGTGGTTTGCGAGGTGCGCCCTTGGCTGAGTGGAGTCATTTGCGGGAATGGCTTCACACCCTTGTTCCGCCCCTCGTGGTTCACGTCATATGGGGAATGTGCACATTAATGGTCATGGTTTATTCACTCTACGGTTTTGAGCATGACTTAGGTGGCAAGGCTGCGGTCCCCACTGGCGGTGTGGAATATCTGTTTCGATGGGTATTCTGACAGTAGTCAGGTGATTGGTGATGAACTGGTATTTGGAGGAATGTGTTTGTATTGATTGGATGCGTATTGTTTATTTCTTATCTTGATTATTCAGTTGACTGACCTCGTTTAAATGTTTTGAAAACAGTGGTGATCCATTTGGGGGATGGTGAGCAGTTGATTAGTGGGTGTGCATTTGATAGCTCGCGGGATCTAGCTGGGATAGAGTCATCACTTGTTTTAGAGTCTTTAGTCTTCCGCTGGAACAGTTGTTTTAGTTTTAGTTTTAGTTTTGGTTTTGGTTTTGGTTTGACAGTTGTATAGTGTTAAACAGTTGAACTTTAAATAATGTTTTTTTATGGTCACTTGTGATATACTTTACCTCGGGCAACCGAGACGGTAGCATCCCCATGTGCTAGGGTGGTCTTGGTAAGACACCTTGGTGTGTGGGGGTGTTACAGGAGCAAAATATGGAGGAGAATATGGGGTTTGGCTATTTTTAGTTTGTTGTTGGTGATGGTTGGACGAGAGTATGGGGTGGTTGTGGGAGTCGGGTGGTGGTAATGTGGTGGGCCGTGGTGCTCGGTGGGTGGTGAGTCCAGATCTAGGGTCATTTTTATTTTATTTTGTTTTTGAGATTTACTTTTTTTTTTCTTTAGATCTCATTTGTTTCGTATTCCAAATATCGTTTTGTTTTATATTTTTTCAGATCTCGTATTGTTTTATTTTGAATTTTTCAGATCTACTTTTGAATTTTTAGTAACAAATTATATTTCAATTTTTTATATCATAGATTTCGAATTACACTATTTGTGATGAAAGTTACACTATTTGTGATGAAAGTTACACTATTTACGACTAAAGTAGCTATTATATTTTTGTTTTATCTTTTTTCAAATCTCGTCTTGTTAAAATTAGTCTTGTAATATAAATTTTTTAGATTTAGAATTTAAAATTTCGTCTTGTTATTGTTTAGGTTTCAGATCTGGTTTATCACACGTTATGTGCAACTTCAATGTGTATAACTTCAATGACATGATGCGGAACTTCAATACCCATTATGTGTAACTTCAGATTTCGAATTTTAAATCTCGTTTTTTGTTGCCTTTTTTTTAAATCATCTTTTTATATATTTTGTGGTGGTTTCAGATCTATTTACTCCCTCCTTTTCAGATTTTGTATTTCAAATATACTCTTGTTTTAAATTTTTTCACATCTCGTCTTGTTAAATCATGTGTTGTTATATGTAACTTCAATGTGTATAACTTCAATGGCCATATCCGCAAATTTATTACACATTTTGTGTAACTTTAATGGCATTATGTGCAACTTAAATGCACATTATGCGCAACATCAGTGGCCTTATGTGCAACTTCAATGGTTATATATCTGCAACTTCAATGTATATTTCAATGGCATTATGTGCAAATCCAATGGCCATTATGCGCAACTTCAGTGGCATTATGTGCAACTTCAATCTCGTCTTGCTATTGTGTTGGTTTCAAATCTGAATTTAAATTTGGACAAAAGTTACACGATATTGGACTAAAGTTATACAATTTTGGATTAAAGTTATACAAATATGACTAAATTTATAGTAGGACAAATTATATATACTTGTCTTCAAATTAAATAAATCGCAATTAATTGTGCATTAAAGTTACACAAATTGGGACTAAAGTTACACAATTTTGGACAAAAGTTATACAAAAAAGACTAAAAATACAGTAGGACTAAAATTATATAAACTTGTCTTAAAATTAAATAAATTCCAATTAATTTATCCAAAAGGATTAAATTTACATAAATTTGGCTAAATTTACACTCGGAAAACACTAAGTTAAACTCTAAAAATAATAAAATATCATAAACTTGTCCTAAAATTACAAAAGGTTAAAAAAATCCATCAAAATCATTTTTTAGTATAAATTTGCACTATTTTGGATTAAAGTTACACTCGTAAAATACTGAAGTTAAACTCTAAAAAATACCGAAATATCGTAAACTTGTCTTAAAATTTCAAAAAGTCAAAAAAAATATAAGTCAAAATCACTTTTTAAAATAAAGTCGAACTATTTTGGATTAAACTTACTCTCGTAAAACACTGAAATTACACTCTAAAAAATACTAAAATGTCGTAAACTTGTTTTAAAATTACAAAAAGTCAAAAAAATATTCGTCAAAATCCCGTTTTTTTTTTAAAGTTACGCTATTTAGTATTAAAGTGCACTCGTAAAACACTAAAGTTGCACTCTAAAAAATACTGAAATGTTGTAAACTTGTCATAGAAATACAAAAAGTCAAAAAAATATCCGTCAAAATCACTTTTTAATATAAAGTTGCACTATTTTGGATTAAAGGTATACTTGTAAAACACTGAAATTACACTCTAAAAAATACTAAAATGTCATAAACTTGTCTTAAAATTACAAAAAAGCAAAAAAAAACGTCAAAACCACTTTTTAGTATAAAGTTGCACTATTTTGGATTAAAATTATAATCGTAAAACACTGAAGTTACACTATAAAAAATACTGAAAATGTCGTAAACTTGTCTTAAAATTACAAAAAGTCAAAAAAATATCGTCAAAATCACTTTTTAGTTTAAAGTTACACTATTTAGTATTAAAGTTATACTCGTAATACATTAAATTTACACTCTAAAAAATACTGACATGTCGTAAACTTGTCTTAAAGTGACACTCGTGAAAAGTTGCAATATTTTTTACTAAAGTTAAATTCATTAATGAGGATGGATTAGTGACGGAGGAGAAGTGTGTTAAATTAGGCCCTTAACCACACATTTTGGAGGTTCATCATAGCCATCCATCTGCACCATCCAAGGGCCTAGATAAGGACTTATGGACTCAAAAGGATATAGTGGGCTTATTTGATCTCGTATATATATATATATATATATATATATATATATATATATATATATATATATATATATATATATAGATTTAGGATCCTATGAGAATTCTCTTCCCATGAGAACCATGAGAACCTTAGGTTCAGAATCTTTGTATTAAAGGTTCAGAACCTTTATACCGAACCTGGAACCTTTGTATAATAAAAACGACTATTGTTGCCAACTCTGAAGCGTTATGCAACCATCGCGTAGATTTCATAGCTATATCATTAAATGATCCTGACTCCTAAGCATGTTTTATATAAACCCAAATCTATAGCTAATTATTTCATGTGTACATAACTAGAAAAATACTAGTTAAATCCCTCGTTGACTTCACGTGTCTCTTACAGTATAAGCACAACGAGTTTGGTGATTTTATCGAGGCTGATCGACCGACATTAATTTTATTTATCATTTCTTGTGACGGTGAATTAAACAACAATGGTGACAACTTTGTAGTCACTTGTGCCGTTGCTTTAAGGACTTGAGGCTCGCATGGAAGACGAAAATAAGGCGGCATTGTTGAAGCAAATGGACTTACTACCATGAATGACACTAACATGAAGGATGAAGGTGCTATTGAATTAATATGAAAGAAGCAAAGCTAAGTTGCCCATTCTATATCAGCCTTTGGGAATTATAATTTTAATATTGTAAATCCCTACTTGTAGTTTGTAGCGTGTCATTCAAGCAAGACAGTTCTACACAAGAAAGCAAAAGTTCCAGGTTTACTGAGAAGTATTTACTGGCTTATGCATAGTTAAATATGAGACCATAAAAGATATGGTAATATTGAATCAAAAATCACAATGGAGAGCTTAGGCATCTGAGTTTACCACTACTAAGACCATAAAAACGCTATTTGCAGTCATAATTGTAAGAAATTCATTAATCTCATTATTTACATATTCATATATGTGACATTTTAATTTAGTCATAAAATTAAAACTAGATCTTATGCATGCAAACTAAAATAGACAAGAGAAGAAACCGTCTTTCTTACTTTGGGTGTTTCGGATTTTGGGCACAAATGAGTTCTCCTTCTCACTTGTTCTTGAGCTCTCCTTATATGGATGAACAAAGGATCCAAAAAAGAATCCCTCCCAAAAGTTTATACCCAAGGTAACCTCTTAAAAGAATAATATTATTAGAACTAGAACAATATTAATCTTACTAAAATTGACCCAAAATATTTGTTTGTTCTCTTGTTTATTCGGCCAAGAGAATGGAAAGATTTTGGAGATTTTTATTTCTCTAATATTTCATAAGATGTAGAGAGAATTAGTGATAATTTCTTACACTATAAATTATCATATGAAGTAGTGAATAATATAGAAAAACTCTATGTTTTTCTCTTTAAAAAGACCGGTGGGGAGGAGGTGTAGTGAGGCAATGCATGGTGCACATTTTCTTCCCAAGAAAGTAGGCTTGCATGGCTACAATTAGGTGGCTACAATGCATGGTCCATTTTATATTTGTCATTTGTCAATTGTCACATGTTACAAGTCATGTGTAATTGTAATGTATTTTTATCATATTAAAAATCAACGCATTAATAAAATACGTCATGTACAAAATCGACTTAGTAATTCATAATTACTTGTACCAAAACGGTTTATCAATTATAAATCACAACGTCTTGTATTTATAATAAATTATTCATTCAGTTTCAATTGTTTCATAAACAATAATTTTATCTAAGTAATAAAACAATTTGATTACTTAGACCGTATCTTATTTAATCGAATTACAATAAGACATGTCAATTATACTCACAAAATCGTCCATCAATTTTAAGCAATTTAATTAACCCGTATCGACATACGATTAATTAAATAATTAATTAAGAGTGTCACCCTTTAGGTATGACCTAAGGGGATCAACTGATCACCACCGTCGCATGACAGTAATGTCAAACTCTAGTCACCCAATCATTACCGATATGTGTGAACCAGTTGACTGTACAATATTACATCCCACATGTATTCTTAAAATGAGATTTAAACATGTGATCATCATGATCAACAGTTGTGATCGCATTATGGTCGGAGGACACATATTCCAACAATGTCCCACTTGTCCCCGACAAGTGTGCGTCACCAATTCTCTTGTCCTATTACTATCTCCTACTCAATGCAAGGTGTCTTTCAGGTCGTATTTTCAAGTGATCATATCGAGAGTGGTTTCCTCGATCTAGAGAATAACTGATTGACCGGAGTTATCTACCATAGATACCTTCCGAGCGTGGCCACGCATTTCCACTTCATTACTCCTCGAGTGGCCCTGAGATATTGTTATAACCCTGACAAGGGGTGGACAATTCCTATCGCATTTATTCCCTTCGACTAACCACAGCCATCATAACCCAAAATATGACCATTTGACCCCATTTACGAAGGTCGTAGTAACATAAATCAAAGTTAATTTGAAACTGTGCCACCTTAGGTGAACAATATTTAGTCAAAAGAATCGACTCATTAGAATACTATAGTAGCTCTTGCCACGACCAGGCTATATAAATTTGCCAGAACTCTATAAGTGGTCATAAGGCCCAACAAAGTGGTCCTAACAGTCTGCCTATGTGATCGACTAGTCATCTCACATGACTCCATGTCACTTGAACTTGCCATCAATCGCATAACACTCTAGTCACTTCGAGACGTCACCTCATGTAAGTGGCTTTGGGCGAATACAATGTTAATCCTTAGCTTGTTCACTTTAACGGGGTTCAATTGTCTCTACAACCCGTTTGGATGTAACAAAGTATAAGGTGAGTTAATAAGAACTCAAACGACAAATGTGGACATCATATTCGGGTACTCAATACCATATTACTACCTTGTGATGTAGATAAGTGTGAAAATATTTGTTGATTGCAATAGAAGTTTAACATACCATGTGTCCATGTGTTCATACTTCTTGTATTGCACTTTCCTTTATATTCATGTTATCTCTCATAGCATGAACCTTACCAAGTACACATCTAGGTTCCCAACCTAGGTTTAGGTTCTTTATCTTGAAAGAACTTTCTTATTGTTTATCACATAAGCAACAAATTGTGGTGGATGATATAACTTGCACTGGTCAAGTGTTCTACCAACTCGCAATGCACTAGGAATACGTTTTTTAGGGTCTTGCAACAATTGTCAAGATGATTAGCCTAACACTTCTCATAAGTCCTAGCATATTAGAAAATACTAGTTTTGAGTAACCTCTTACTATAACTTAGTATCCTTCCAACTTCTTATTTCTCTTTAAGCTTAATTAGCTTAGGCTCTCCATCAATCCTTACGCGTTTTCGAATTTCAATATGTGCAACTTCTTGTCACATAACAGAGTGTTATGTCAAACACTAGAATAGCTCATTAGTTCTCCTCGAGAATTCATGACGATTCTTCTATGGCTTATCAATGACTCATCATGCTCTTAAACATATGATTCATTATTGGACATGTGCATGATTATTCTAATGGCGGAAACATTAGTAATGTTTAATCATGTGATCTACCATTCTTAGGTTCAATGAATGACCATGACTGCTTATGGTAATTCCATTTTCATCGATATAAATAACCTACGTTTCTCGTTGATTTGATGTGTATATCTCAATACCTATCCAACATCCCATGATGTGATTGGATTCATCATAGTCCATTTTCATCCAGAATTCAAAATTCAAATACTTCTTTGTGAAAGATAGTACTAGCTCGTCATTCTCAATGAGTAATGAGTTATAAATTTTACAAGATGATTGCTCCCACTAAATTTCATGTCTTCACATGATAATTTCAAACTCCCACTTAATTCCACATGTTTCGCAATTGACTACTCAATCGAAACATTTCAAGAATTGAAATACATTTTGATTTGCCAAGTTATTAAGATTAAAACCATATATGTTCCCAACATATCCTTTCAAAATACCTATTTTGAAAAGATTTCAATCTTAAACTTATGGAAAGAGATTTTAATCTCTAACTCATTCATTTTTATAATTATGCGTAGCAATGTCATTATTTAAAAGTGAAATACCATTTAATACACGTCCTTCTCAAAATACCTTTTTTGGAAGGAGGTTAAACCATTTAATTTTCATAATGAGGTTAAGTAATGACACTAGCGTGGTTAACAATTAACTTAGCTCTTATAGATATCGGCATATCTTTCTTTGCAACTTTTAGTCATAAATCTCATTTATTTTCAAGGATGCAACTTTGTTTCATTTAGGCTCTTAAGTAAATATTGTTAGAAATCTATATCTCATTACTTAACATATTCATATATGTTTCAAATTAATTTAGTCATAAAATTAATTACAAATCTTATGCATGCAAACTAAAACAAAAGAGATAAGAAAATCAATTTCTCACCAAATAAATTTCGGTCAAATAGGCACCAACAAGATCTCCTTCTTGTTAGTTATTGAGCTTTCCAATATTGGATGAACATACATGGCCTCAAAATAGAAGCCCTCCAATTAGTAGCACCCAAAATTATCCCTTAATCCCACAAACTAATATGTACTAGATATTTATATTGTGGTTTACCTTAAAATTGATTACTAATACTCATATATTACATTAATAATTTTAGTAATCTTTTGAACAAATTTGAATCAAAAAACTCATCTTTTTGATAAAGATTAAAGAGAGAGAAGAGAGGAAAAATACATGAACTTTTTGCATGTAATATTAGAATGAATGATAGTAAAAAATTAAGGGAATAAAATTCTCTATATTTGGGGTGGAAAACCGGTGGTAGTGGCTTTGGGTAGTCAAAATTAATCTTCCCAATTTGCTTTTGTTCTTCACAAGAAAAGCTAGCTAGTAGTAGGTGTCATCATGATGTCTATTTTATTATTTAAATAACAAAAACCATAAAAACCCACTTACTACATATAAAACCGGTTTTCCATGTAATATGGAGTCCATTTTATTTTTGTCAATTGTACAATTGTATGTCAAGTGACATATGACATGTCTTATGTCATGTTTTAATTTAAAATGCATATTTAACAAATTAAATATCATTTACAAATTAAATAAATCATATTTAACAAATTGACTAGTAATATAAAATTACTTTCTCATAAAATGGTCATTTAATTACTAGTTAGTATAATTCACAATATCTTGTAATTATAACTAACTTATCATTCTCATCTCGCGTGTTTCGCAAACACCGATTAATATTAGTAATATAACTTCTTAAATTACTAAATAAAATCTCATTTAATCACATTATAATAAGATGTCACTTTTCTCTCTTATGATAATAATTTGTTCAATTTTAAGGAATTAATTAATCTGTATCGGTATACAATTAATTATCCTTTTCAATTAAGGGAATCGTCCTTTAGGTGTGACCTCAAGGGATCAACTGATCACCACCGTCGCACGACAGTAATGTCAAACTCTAGCCAGCCAATCATTACTGATATGTGTGGACCAGTTGACTATATATGTAATGTATCATCCCTTTCGTATTCTTGGTATGAGATTTAATAATGATATTTAAATCATGTGATCGCACTATTGTTGAGGACACATTTCCCAACAAATATCAACATAGAAACTCTATTTATATCTAGATCATAAACTAGCAAAATCTCTTGTAGAGACTTTTCTTTAGTCATTTTCTTTCAAAACTTTCTTTTGGTCTCCTCGTGTAGTTATCTTAAGAACATATTCTTTTGATTACTTCACTTGGTCTCTTTTGTCATGTAGATCTCATCTATTCGAGACCATAGATATCATCTATTCATGTATACTATCTATTTAGGTATACAAATCATTCTTTCTTTCGTAGATCTCATTTACTCAAGCATATAAATTATTCTTTGTGTCTTCATTTTTCTCCCACTCTATCTTTAGAATAAATACACTTGATATTCAAAGATAGCTTATGAGACACAAATAATGATTTTGAAGTAGAAGGAGGACTATCTCATAGATTGACTAATAGATTTTAAATTTGATGAGTGTACTTGGTAATTGACATTTCTTTAGGAGAGTTCATCAACTCAACATCACTTTATAATTGATCATACACAAGCCTTAAGCTTGTGGATATATAATGAATCTCATCATTATAGTTGTGTTTAGGATCACTTTAAGTAGATGATCATATGTTTCTATGTGCAAGCATATAAATAAGAATTTTTAGAACAAAGAAATAAGATAAAAGGGGTGACTTGGGTTGCAAACCAAGCCACCATAATCCAAAATACAACCATTGTATGGAAAGGATCAACCATTTCCATGTCGAACACGGAAATCAAAATAGTTCTAAAAATCCTAAACAACTTAAAATAAGACAATAATAAAAGCCAAGCTTCATTGGTAGCTACTCCTAGCTCCTTGATGATTTCTCAAGCTTGCTTTTCCTTTCCTTTGTCTTTGCTTGGAGGAGGCCCTATTTACAATAAAAAGGGGATACATTATCACAACTTTGTATCAAAATACCATAATTGAATTAGAAACATAAAAGAAAGGATAGTCATTTACCTACTGGAGTGATCTTTCCAGCTTTGATATCACCAAGGTACTTGGAACAATTCCTCTTCCAATGTCCAACACCATTACAATAACGGCATTTGTCAAGAGGACCCTTCTTGGTTTTGGAAGTGCTAGCTTCAAAAGTCTTAGCCTTGGTGGACATGGGAGCTTGCCTCTTACCCTTTTTCCCATTCTTTTTGAACTTCCCTTTGCTCTTAGTGCTTATATTAAGTACGTCCTTAGGTGGGTTAACATTTAACCCCATGTCTCTTTCGGCTTGCACAAGTAACTTGTGCAACTCTTCAAGAGACACTTCCTTGTCTTGCATGTTAAAATTCACCCGGAATTGAACATACGCTTTGACTTTGGATAAGGAGTGTAGAATCCTATCTACAATGAGCTCTTTGGGGATTTCAACTTTTTGAATCTTCAACGTCTCGACTAGCTCCAACAATTTGAGCACGTGAGGGCTAACCTTTTGGCCCTCCTTAAAATCGAGATCAAAGAATGCCGAGGCCGCCTCATATTGGACGATCCTCGGTGTTTGTGAAAACATTGTCACAAGTTTGGAATAGATTTCATTAGCGGTGCCCATTTTAAAGGCTCTCCTTTGGAGATCCGCCTCCATAGCAAAAAATCAACACATTTTTGATAGCGGCGGACTCTTTGTGGTAAGCCTCATCTACTTCCCTAGTGGCGGCACTCGGCCTAGCATTAGGTTCGGGTGGAGAGGTCTCGGTGAGGTAACGAAGCTTGTCGTCACCTTGGGCGGCTAATTTGAGTTGGGCATCCCAATTGGAGAAATTTGACCCATTCTTTTCAAGTTTACAACGATCCATGAAGGATCGGAGCCATGAAACATTGGTGAGAGGTGTGGCGTTGGTGTTTGGTGAGGCCATTTTTTATGAGAAATAAAAGTGGTCTACAAAACGAAAATAGAAGGAATAAAACATTTGTCGTTTTCAAAAGAATAATAACACTCGTAAATTTTTAATTTAAACAAGTTTTATTGCATTTATCTAGTGAGCTCTACCCAACTTTGATAAATGATTCCAAGACCCAAATTCATATTAACTTAGGCATCGGTAAAGCCGAATACAACCCTTATCAATATAACTCGGTGGATTAACCTTTTAATCGATTCTACTCTTTGAACTCTTGGTCGATAAATTTACATTAACATTTATCTCTAGCCCGAAACACATCCGGCAACCGTCGAAAATACTTTCGTTGAGTTCAACCCAAATTTCGAATAAATGTGTCCATGATCCAAGTTTACATCAACTTGGGCATCGGTAAAGCCGAATACAACCCTTATCTTTATAAATTCGGTGGGTAGACATTTATCACCCACTTCCCCTACGTAGCAAGGTTTGTACTCCGCTAAGGTCGAGTGCACTCCTTCACGAAATAGGTTTTCATGGTTTCTACTTTTTGGTAAGGCTAAGTCTCAATTGTTTATTTTAGCGAGTGGTCATGTCAATTTATTATCTATCACGTTTTAAGTGAACTAAAACGGTGAACTAAGATAATTGTAATTGACACGGTTGAAAAACTCGATTTAAATGATAATGCATGTTTTAGTTATGGCGATTTAGCGATGCATGCAACATATAAATAAAATGCAAAGCATAAATAAAATCCTAGTATGGCCTTCCTAAAATAGTAAATCTAATAAATTATTACAAATTCGGAAATCAACTCCTTTGGTCCCTTGAACTTCGGTCTTGGCACGCATTTCAAGGCAACATTTTCTTTGATGGATCGCCTTCTCGAGTGGCACCGTCCTCAAGGAACTCCGGAATAAATAAATTACATAATAAATTACATAATTTCCTATTATACATTTGTAATTAAAAATAAAAATAAATCTATTAAATTACAAAACGGTGATACGAGATCACAATAATTACAACCGAATCGATATTCCCATACATTTCGGGTAATATCAATTAAAACTAAGGCCATACTAAGTAAAATTACATAATTCAAAAATTACATAGAATTAAAATATGACAATCATAAATAAAATGCAGCATTATAATATATATATGAACATGCCCAATTTTATGCTAAATCGCCTTTAAGGAGCCAATATCGTATATTAATCGGTTTTTACGGATTTGCGTGATTTAACCTTTTAAAATCACAATAATTACATAAAATCATATTTATGTACAAGTTAATTACCCTAACCATCTCAGGACTCAAAATTAGTCTCCACTAATATTTGACAATAATTAACCTAGATTTCTTAATATTGTTCATGAATGGACCTAAAATATAAAATTATGTCATAAACTTCAAATTAAAACATAAAAATTTCAAATAACTTCAAAATTTGAAATTTAAACTCATGAAAATTATGGAAAAATACCACGACACTCATAGTGTTCAAAAACTTAGATTAAAAATTTCGAAAATTTATCGAGAAATACAATGTTGCGGTTTATCGATTTTAACAATTATCACCATAAAAATATGAGAAAAATTATTTTTATCAACTTTTCACTTTTAGATCGGAAATATATGATAAAATGCAACATGTGACGTTTTTCTTTAGTCATGCAGTATGTTTTAGCATTTTTACTAATTAAAGTCACTATTTATGTGATTTTTCATCAAAAACTCATAAATCATGCATAAAGACTTCATTATAGCCAAATATTTTACACACATATTCTAAAATTTCATGTGACAACATACTAAATTTTCATGACCAGATTCGAAATATTACTCATAGTAACCTATTTACCCATTTAAATACGATTTTAACTTGAAAAATCCATATTTCGAGCATAACAACTCATTTTATTATGAAAATGTACAGAACATCAGTAGATAATATATGTGAAAACATATCCAAAAACCACGGAAAAAATCGAAGTTTAGCTATTTTTAGTCCAAAAATGACATTTTTATCATAAAAATCACATTTTAATGCCAATATTATATAAAATGAACAATAAAATCCATAAATAAACCAAAATATCCTAAATACATTTTAGGACCAGAAACCTTAACATGCAAATAAATTTCGTGATATTTCATAATAAACACAAATTTATAAGTTTTGTTTGTTAATCTTATAACTCGGAAAAACAATAACTGATTTCCATGCAAACAACCTAAGGCTCTGATATCACTTGTAAGAAATTCATTAATCTCATTATTTACATATTCATATATGTGACATTTTAATTTAGTCATAAAATTAAAACTAGATTTTATGCATGCAAACTAAAATAGACAAGAGAAGAAACCGTCTTTCTTACTTTGGGTGTTTCGGATTTTGGGCACAACGCGAGTTCTCCTTCTCACTTGTTCTTGAGCTTTCCTTATATGGATGAACAAAGGATCCAAAGAAGAATCCCTCCCAAAAGCTTATACCCAAGGTAACCTCTTAAAAGACTAATATTATTAGAACTAGAACAATATTAATCTTACTAAAATTGACCTAAAATATTTGTTTGTTCTCTTGTTTATTCGGCCAAGAGAAGGGAAAGATTTTGGAGATTTTTATTTCTCTAATATTTCATAAGATGTAGAGAGAATTAGTGATAATTTCTTACACTAGAAATTATCATATGAAGTAGTGAATAATAGAGAAAAACTCTATGTTTTTCTCTTTAGAAAAACCGGTGGGGAGGAGGTGTAGTGAGCCAATGGATGGTGCACATTTTCTACCTAAGAAAGTAGGCTTGCATGGCTAAAATTAGGTAGCTAATTATTTTGTTCTCCACTAAAATAATTAACACAATTTTAAACCTAATACTCCCTTCATTTTTTCGGCACTTATAAACTGGGAGGTCCATTTTATATTTGTCATTTGTCAATTGTCATATGTTACAAGTCACGTGTAATTGTAATGTATTTTTATCATATTAAAAATCAACGTATTAATAAAATACGTTATGTACAAAATCGACTTAGTAATTCATAATTACTTGTACCAAAACGGTTTACCAATTATAAATCACAATGTCTTGTATTTATAATAAATTATTCATTCAGTTTCAATTGTTTCATAAACAATAATTTTATCTAAGTAATAAAACAATTTGATTACTTAGATCGTATCTTATTTAATCGAATTACAATAAGACATGTCAATTATACTCACAAAATTGTCCGTCAATTTTAAGCAATTTAATTAACCCGTATCGACATACGATTAATTAAATAATCAATTAAGAGTGTCACCCTTTAGGTATGACTTAAGGGGATCAACTGATCACCACCGTCGCACGACAGCAATGTCAAACTCTAGTCAGCCAATAATTACCGATATGTGTGAACCAGTTGACTGTAAAATATTACATCCCACATGTATTCTTAAAATGAGATTTAAACATGTGATCATCATGATCAACTGTTGTGATCGCATTATTGTCGGAAGACACATATTCCAACAATAATTCTTCCTTCCAATCAGGTAATGTGTACCTAGTTTTATTATTTTAAAGCAACTTATGATTTTGATACTCCGGCAAGTAGTCGTGTTGGAGGTCGGAACTCGGAAATACTTAGATATAGGTTTGGATTTATATATGGATAAGCCTCCCAACAATTTTTACATGCTTATGAATGTATTTCTGTGTGTCATAGCCTCAACAGGATTATAGCCTTATAGTCCTATGGGATGGTTACATAACTATGAACCTTTGGTATAAATGTTCTGAGTTTTTGGTACAATTATTCTGAACCTTTGGTACATAGGTTCTGAATGTGAGGTTCTCACGGTTCTCATGGGAAAGGAGTTCTCATAGGATCTTAACCCTATATATATATATATATATATATATATATATATATATATATATATATATATATATATATATACACACACACATATATATACACACATAGGAGTTCTTATGAGTCCCTTGTATCAATTAAGTTGTTAAGTCCTTATAAGGGCCTTTAGATGGACAACATAGATGGTTGAGATCAAATGGAGAAAATAGGCGGAGAAAAAGAGGGAAAAGGTTGAGATAAGAAAGAGAGGCCATGTGACTGATTTTGTTCTTCCCAAGTAATACACTCAGGGGATAAACAATATATCCTCTATACTTCCATCCGCACCTACCTAATTCCTTTCTTGACACACTTCTTTCATCTCAAATTTACAACTGCTTCTATCCACTCTCTTCTCTAAACCCTAAAAAAAATTCACTGCTTTCTCTACTCGTATTTAACGCAATCAACAGCAATAACCAAGACAAGAAAATCACCGGGCTGATAATCGCTGACATGCAGATTGTAGAAGTCATCAATGTATTTTCTTCAGTTTATTTTTAGTTTTCAGTCACCAACAGAAGTTTTCATATGAAGATTGTACAAATAATATTTTCTGATTATTGTTGATAATGTATTTTTCCTTTGTATTTTTAATTACTTTTCAAAGAATATAATATCAAAGTTACACTTTTGCAATTGTTTCAGTTTTGATATGAAGATTGTTTTAGTTTTAAATTACCTATGATTATTGTTGATTATGTGTTTTTTGATAATAGTTTTCAATTACTTTTGAAAGATTATAATATCACAGTTACACTTTTAAAATTTTATGTATTATCATATTCAAGTGTAACCTCCAAGTTATAGGCCATCACACTTACACTTCACTTCTGTTAACATTTATACTTACATTGCACATTTACACTTTCAGGCCATCACACTTACACTTCAATTCTGTTGACATTTACACTTCCAGTATAAGATGTAAATGAAGTGTTTTAAAAAATGATAATTGTTGCCAGATAACACCCAAAAAAATCAAAGCTACGGACAATCACACTTACACTTCACTTCTGTTAACATTTACACTTACATTACTCATTTACACTTTACGACCATCACACTTACACTTCACTTCTGTTGACATTTACACTTCCAGTTTAGGATGTAAATGAAGTGTTTTAAAAGATGATCATTGTTGCCAGATTTACACCAATTTTTTTTAAAAGCTACGGACAATCACACTTACACTTCATATCTGTCAACATTTACACTTACATTTGACATTTACACTTTAAGGCCATCACATTTACACCTTTCTTCTCTTAACATTTACACTTCCAGATTAGGATGTTAATGAAGTGTTTTACAAAATGATAATTATTGCCGGATAACACCCAAAAAAAATCAAAGCTACGGACAATCACACTTACACTTCATATCTGACAATATTTACACTTACATTGTACATTTACACTTCCAGGCAATCACATTGACACTTCTCTTCTATTAACATTCACATTTAAACCTTACATATGTTCACGTTTACACTTACAATTCAACAGGTAAATGGAGTGTTTTAAAAAATATCACTGTGTTATCTTTATTGATATGTCCTATTTACAGATTCATTTAACGATAATGGAGTGAAGCATGACAGGCAGGAATTGCGCAGGGAGGTTGAAAAGAGGTTTACACCGTACGTTGGGCAGGAGTTTATAGGGATCGAGGACGCGGTAACATTTTATAAGATATACGCAATTCCTTGTGTGTTTGACGTGCGTAGGTACACAACGAAGAAGTGGCGTGGCGGAGAGATAATGTCAAAGCTTCTTGTTTGCAATCGAGAAGGTTTCACTCAGAAGGGGTCAAATAAAGAATAGAATGAAGGACTAGTTGGAGAGAATTCACAGAGAAGAACCAGGGTCACTAGAGTGGGGTGTAAACGAGGATAAAACTATTCATGAAGAATGATGTTCTATTAATTGACCGATTCCACGAGGGTCACAGTCACAAGCTTATCTCACTTAAGGACATAAAGTTCCAGAAATTGTCGCTTAACATAACAGATTATCAAAAAATGATAATCGTTTTGAACTCAAGGGTTAGTAATAATATATTGTAATTGTCAATACTACTTTAATAATTCCATTAAGGTTATATATGTTATATATTTGATTGATTGAGAGTTGAAGATAGGAGCAACAAGGACATACAAAATCTGTAAGGAACATGTGAATGGGTTCAAAAACATTGGAGCAAGCTTAAATGATTTTAAGAACTTCCATAGGGATGTTAAATGTTTCATTCATGAACGTGATGGTCGATCAGTTGTTTGTAGACCATTTTAAGGAAATGTCTGAAACCATAAAAGGTTTCTACTTTGACTACGATATTGACGATGATGGTAGCCTACGTAGGGCTATATGGGCTGACACAACTGCCTGAGAGAACTACAGGATCTATGGCGATGCGGTGTCATTCGACCCAACCTACTCAACAAACAAGTATTATATGGTTTTTATGTAACACCCCCTCATACCAAGGTACCTTACCAGGACCACCCTACCATGAAAGTGTGTTACCATCTCGGTTGCCCGAGGTTAGTATATATCAAAAGCGTCTGAACTGAGCACATTTATTAAAATACCATAAAGTGTAAAAGTTTACATCAAACTAAATCCAAAACTGATTCAATAAAATAAATCCAATGTCTAACAACTATGAAATCATAACTAAGACTCGTCTGTGATGCTACGACTGGTGATGACAACTCTCCCATGACTGCCCCAAGCTCACCAATAGAGATACCTGTCAAGCCTGCTCACCATCCTCGAATGGATCACCGCAGATTCCACAACAACGGGGTCAGTATTACTCAATCAATATAAGACAACAAACAAGGTAACCAGCTGATCATCCTCCACCCCTAGTCTCCCGATCTCACACAATAACCAACTACACGCCGAGGTGTGTAGCCCTGCCAGATTATCCGCAACAGGTAATCCTCGCAGCCAGTGGGTCACCGCAGCACAGCCCACCTAGTCCAGCTCATCAATGAGCGACTAACAATCCCTGTCCCTTAATGTGCACATCCCCTCCCGTGGCGGGTTCCACGGAGGGCGAACTAGGGTGTGAAGCCACTCCCGCAAGTGACTCCACCACAATCACAACACACACAGCATCACAGCTGTCACAACATCTCCACACCAACACCGTCACAACAACGCCCGTACACCGATGATCAGCAGATAACAACAATCACAACACAATTATGTCTTAACAAAGAACAGTAAACTGAGTAGGAAAAACCCTACCTTAGCAATCAACGGCAGTACGACATCGATCAATCAGAGAGGCTCCTCTATGAAGTATTCTCCTATAAAATAACCACATAACACAATTACACATTGTACAATCCCCCTTTATTTCCTAAATTCCATACACACAGTACCCCAAAAGAATATAAATAACATGGGAAAAACACTTACCAGCAGTAGAGTAAGAGATTACACGCAAGGACCACGATGATTGCACACACAATGAGATTATAGAATGATTTGGGGAGTGATTAGAGTATAATTAGTGAAATCGTAAAGTGATTAGGGTAGAAATGACGTTTTAGAAACTGACTTTAAATATAAAATAACCCTAAACACTCCCGTATTAAACCGCTGAATTAATACTCGCCAGACCGGATACTCGTTCGAGTAAAGTGTATACTCGGCAGAGTATCCTCTACTCGGTCGAGTATTCACTATACTCGGCCGAGTATTCCTCGGCAGAACCAAAACAGACTACACCATTAGCACTACTCGGTCGAGTAGACTCTACTCGGCCGAGTATTCAACTTAAGAAAATCCGTAATATTACAGTCTTCCTCCCTTAAAAATAACTTCGTCCCGAAGTTCACACACCATCCTAAAACAAGACACTACAAAACATAAAAAGACTTCCCAAACAAACATTTATCAATGCCAAAGAACCACACAAGACACCACAAGACTTACTAACCCGTCTCAAAAATAAAACAAAACACACACGCAACCATCTCCTACCCCCCCTAAAAAGACAATAGCTACGTCCCCGTAACCAAACATACCTGATCGAAAAGACTAGGAAAACGTTCTCGCATGGCTTCCTCAGGTTCCCATGTGGCTTCTTCCACATTGTGATTAGACCATAGTACATTGAGTAAGACAGTCTCACCATTTCTTGTCTTACGAACTTTGCGGTCAAGAATCTCTTTAGGAACCTCGACATAGGACAAGGACTCATCAAGCTTGATGTTCTCCATCTCAAGGATATGCGATGGATCACTCACATACTTTCGAAGCTGGGAAACATGGAAAACATTATGGACTCTGTCCAAAGCTGGTGGCAAGGCTAATCTATAGGCTACCTCGCCTATCCGGTCCAAAATCTCATAAGGACCTATAAACTTCTTACTTAGCTTACCTTTCTTTCCAAACCTCATTACACCTCGCATAGATGACACTTTCAAAAGAACCTTGTCACCTACTGCGAACTCAATGTCTCTGTGGTGCAAATCGGCATAACTCTTCTGACGGTCTTGCACTACAAGGATAACATGGAATAGTGACGGACGAATCCGTCACTATAGAGCATTTCCCGTCATAAAAAGCGGGTTTGTGACGGATTACCCGTCACAAACCGGCGTCACTGTATATGGTCACAAAAAGCGGGTTTGTGACGGCATTTCCGTCACAAATACATCTGGGACGGATTTGTGACGGATTATCCGTCACAAATATTATCTCAAGTGCCACGTGTAACCCGTCACAAAAATTGAAGTTTGTGACGGCTAATCCGTCACAAGTTTCTGAATTTGTGACGGATAATCCGTCACAAGTTTCTGAATATTTTGTCATAATATTCTTGTTTGTGACGGCTTATCCGTTGCAAATAGAGGTTTTGTGACGGATTATCCGTTGCAAATTGAGGTTTGTGACGGATTATCCATTGCAAATTGAGGTTTTATGATGGAAGGTCCGTTGCAAATTGATTTTTTGTGACGGAAAGTCCGTTGCAAATTGATTTTTTGTGACGGAAAGTCCGTCACAAATAGAGGAAACTTGTGACGGATTTGTGACAGCTAATCCGTCACATCAAGCAAAGACATTTTTAAAAACCAGCGGAGGTTTCTTTCTGGCCACAATGCACGTAGCATTGTTTCAGTAAAACCTGCAATATACCACAACCCCGTCGACCGCAAAGCGGGAACCAATCAACAATACGTTCTAAGTAACACCAACACTGAATCATAGAGATAAAGGTTGTCTTTTATAATAAAATCTAACATAATTAAGTTAGTGGTTTACATAAACTTCATCAAATCTACCAAGGTTCAAGATTTGATTTTTATTTAAGAAACTAAGAGTTTACCTAATTAATCGAGGTGACGTGCTGACTACCAAATGGATGGCCGTCATCCGTGAAATCGTCTCTACGAAATGGAGGTGGACCACCTGAGCACGTAGGGGGGGGGGGGGGAGTTCATCCATACTGTAGGTGACGTGTGTCAGCAAAAGTAAATTTGTGACGGAATATCCGTTGCAAATCACTGTTTTTGTGACGGAATATCCGTCACAAGTTTACTTTTTATTTGTGACGGAATATCCGTCACATAAGATAAACTTGTGACGGAATATCCGTTGCAAATCACTGTTTTTGTGACGGACTATCCGTCACAAGTTTACTTTTTATTTATGACGGAATATCCGTCACATAAGATAAACTTGTGACGGAATATCCGTTGCAAATCACTGTTTTTGTGACGGACTATCCGTCACAAGTACTTCTTTTGTGACGGGTATTCCGTCATAGCCTTTGGCGCCCTTGTTTTTTTTAACCCGCCAAATTAATGCGACGGTTTGTGACGGATAGTCCGTCACAAGTTTCTGTCCATCACAAGCCCGTCACAAGTCCGTCACAAACCCGTGTTTTGTGACGGGATTTTCATCCGTCCCTACTGTTCCGTCACTATGTCGTGTTATGCTTGTAGTTTTGAGCTGCTCTCCTCTTTTGATGAATCATCTGGACTTGCTCAACCATATCCTAGACCAGTTGTGGCCCTAAAACCACAGTCTCAGAACTATCATCCCAACAAACTGGACTTCGGCACTTCCGACCATACAAAGCCTCAAAAGGTGCCATCCCGATACTCGTATGATAACTGTTGTTGTATGAAAACTCAATCAGTCAAGCTGTCTTCTTCCCCTGCCCCCAAACTCCATGACACATGCCCTCAACATGTCCTCTAAGGTCTTGATGGTTCGTTCTGTCTGACCATCGGTTGCCGGATGAAAAGCTGTACTCATCTTCAAGGTTGTACCCATCAACTTCTGCGGTTCTTGCCAAAACTTGGATATGAACCTCGTATCACGGTCAGAAACAATATCTTTGGGTATACCATTTAACCGTACCACATGCCTCATGTAACCCGTGCCAGCTGCATCTTAGACCAGGTATCTTTCATAGGAACAAAGTGAGCTGACTTGGTTAACCCGATCAACAATCACCCAGATCATGTTATTACCTTGCTGTGACCTAGGCAATCCCACAATGAAGTCCATGGAGATGGACTCCCACTTCCACTCGGGTACCTCCAAGGACTGAATCTTACCCTGTGGTCTCCTCTACTCACCTTTGAACCTCTGGCAGGTTAAACATCTAGCCACAAACTCAGCTACATCCCTCTTCATGTTTGGCCACCAGAAAGTCTTCTTAAGGTCTTTATAAAGCTTGTCACCACCCGGGTGAACCGAATAAGGAGTGCAATGAGCCTCCGTCAAGATCACTTTCCTCAACTCTGCATCCTCAGGAATACACCATATCCCATCAAAACGGACACTCATATCTGTATGGATAGAAAACCTGGAAACTGTTCCATTTTCCACCCTGGACTTCCATTCCTGAATCTTAGGATCAAGCTCCTGTTTACTCTTGATACTCTCATATAACTATGGCTTGATCGTCAAATCCCCGATGGTATCTCCCTTCCTTAACATAAAGATCACCATCCTAGACACCTCATCCCTCAGCTTCAGCAAAGACATGGCCGTACATAGCGAATGAACGCTCTTCCTACTCAAAGCATCTGCAACAACATTAGCCTTACCCTCATGATAGATGACCTCCATATCATAGTCTCCGATCAGCTCCATCCACCGTCTCTGTCACATGTTCAGCTCCTTCTGAGTTTAAATATATTTGGAGCTGTTATGATCAGAAAACACCTGAAAGGTTGCTCCATAAAGGTAGTGCCTCCAAATCTTAAGAGCGAAAACGACTGCACCCAACTTCAGATCATGAGTAGGGTAGTTCTCCTCATATGGCTTTAGCTGCCTCGAAGCATAAGCTATGACCTTCCCGGCCTGCATCAAAACACAACCAAAACCATTCTTTGAAGCATCGGTATACACCTCAAAGTTCTCGCATCCTTCTGGCAAAGCTAGATAGGAGCTCTAGTCAAGCGTTCCTTTAAGGTCTGAAACGCCGTCTCACAACTCTCATCCCAAACAAATCTGGTCTCTTTCCGCATCGAGGCTATCATAGGCCGCGCTATAGTTGAAAAGTCTTTCACAAACCTGTAATAGCCGGAAAGACCTAAGAAACTCCAAATCTCAGCAACATTCTTCGGTGATTCCCACTTGGTCACGGCCTCAATCTTCCTAGGATCCACAGACACCCCCTTATTTGATATCACATGACCCAGAAAAGCCACTTCCTCCAACCAGTACTCGCACTTAGATAGCTTAGCATAGAGTTGATTCTCTCTCAGAGTCTGCAAAACCATCCTCAAGTGTTCCTCATGTTCTTCCATAGTCTTGGAGTAGACTAAGATGTCATCGATGAAAACAACCATAAACCTGTCCAAGAACGGTGTAAATATCCGGTTACTCCAATCCATGAAAGCTGTTGGTGCATTGGTCAACCCAAAAGGCATCACCACATACTCATAATGACCATAACGAGATCGGAATGCTGTCTTTGGGATATCATCATTTTCTATCCTCAGTTGATGATAGCCTGACCTCGGGTCAATCTTGGAAAACACACCCGCTCCACTTAGCTGATCAAACAAGTCATTGATCCTAGGCAAAGGATGCTTGTTCTTTACTGTGACGCGATTGAGCTCTCTGTAATCAATGCACAGTCTCATACTTCCATCTTTCTTCTTCACAAACAGCACTGGGGCTCCCCAAGGTGACACACTAGGCCTGATATAACCCTTACTTAGCAACTCATGTATCTGTTTCTTCAACTCAGCTAACTCTTTAGGTGCCATACGGTAAGGTGCTTTGGATATAGGACCTGTTCCTGGTTTAAGCTCCACACTGAAATCAACATCCCTCTTGGGCGGCAAACTCGGTATCTCCTCCGGAAAGACATCATCAATCTCTCCCACCACAGGTATCTCAGCAGCTGTCTGCGGCTCTACTCGGCGATCTCTCACATGACAAAGAATCAAGGGGCACTTCTTCCTCAAACATGACTTTAAAGTCATGACAGCCATGAACTTACACTTAGGTTTCACCACAAACCCTCTATAGGACACCTTAACCCCTTTAGGACCCTTTAAGGATACTTTCATCTGTCGACAATCTATCTTGGCATCATACTTACCCAGCCAATCCATCCCGACAATCACCTCAAACCCATCCATATGAAACTCTAACAGGTCTACCGGTAAATCTACCCCTCTAACCACCATAGACACACCCTTAAACAACTTGAGACATGACACAGACTCACCTGAAGGTATGAACACATCATCTTTTACAACCTCAAACTTCCCCAAACCCATGGACAAGGCATGACTCTTGGACACAAAAGAATGTGTAGCCCCCGAATCAAACAAAACAAAGGATGGTACATTATGAACAAGAAAGGTACCGGTGACTACATGTGCATTATCCTGTACTTCCTGTTTATCCATCATGAAGAGCTTTCCACTGCTTTTCTGCCCTGCTCCCTTGAACCGAAGCATTGGAGGTGCTCGGCTTAGCTGCCGAATCCTGGGTGGCACTGTTGTTCTGACCCTGATAAGATCCATCACCACTGCGGTTATAGCTGCTCTGGTTGCTCTGTCCCTATCTGTTGCCTTATGTTCCACTCGGTCGGTTACTAGCAAAGCTCTGAGTCGGCCCCTGAGAGAAATTCCCCTGATGAGCTCCTGAACCAATGTCGGGCCTGTAACTTGTGCATTCTCGTCTCCTGTGGCCTACACCACCATAGTTGAAGCATGTAAGGCTAGAGTTGTCACTCAGACTCCGACCTCCAATCTTTCCCCAGCCACGAGATCCTCCTGAGAAACCAGCTCCACCAGAAAAAGCCTTAGCATGGTTGAAGTTTCCCTTCTTGTTGCCCGACTGACTGTTGCCTCCATTGTCGGCCTTCCTCTTTTCAGCAGCAGTCCTCTCACTAATCTCTCTTGAGAGATCTACCATTCTCTCAGCTTGGCCTACTCTTAGGTACACTTCCTTAAGGTTAGTAGCAACTCCAGATGACATACGGCTCACGATCTTGGCAGAAAAAACCTCTCAAAATGGAGAGCCTAACCTCTCTGTCCCAACTGCATGTCCTCAACATAGCGAGATAGCTCTAGGAACCGATGACAGTACTCAGTGACTGTCATCTCCTCCGACATGGTGAAGGAATCAAACTCGGATCTCATCTTGTGTCGGATATGCTCCGGCACAAACTGCTCTCTCATAGCGCTCTTCAACCCTGAGCACGGGATAGCTCCCAAACCCTCAGCTTGGTAATAGGCTCTAGCATCTTCCTTGACGTTTTGCCACCACACAGCGACTTCACCTCTCAGGTAGTATACTACCTGCTCAACGATCATGTCTTCGGGACACTTACCATTTCCATGAGACTTTCAATCTCACGGTGCCACTTCTCGAGCAGCTTTGGTTCCCCAACCCCTTCATATGTGGGAGGGTTGAAGCGGGCAATGATGATGTTAAGCTGAGTAGCATCCACCGGCTTCTCATTCCCTTTTCCACATTCCTAAGAGCCTCAAGGATAGCCTCTTGTTGCTCAATCATACGAGCAACCTCATCAACTGTCATCTCAGAAGCTTGAATCTGTGCGGCAGTTCTTTTGGGCGGCATTTTGAGCTAATAAGAGACAAGGAAGCGTAAGCATAAACGCCTACGGCTCAAAACGTAAAAATTCTCCGCCAAAGGAACACTCGACCGAGTACCATACAGTACTCGGTCGAGTAACGACTACTCGGTCGAGTATCCCCAATACTCGGTCGAGTTGTCGACTCCAGTAGCCGACCTCAAATTCACAAAAAGCATACTCGGTCGAGTATACACAACACTCGGCCGAGTATCCTCTACTCGGTCGAGTACGCCTAAGTACTCGGTCGAGTAAACAAATCCAGTAGCCTCTGCTACCTACTGCTAAACTATACTCGGTCGAGTGCCTAGTTACTCGGCCGAGTACTCCCTACTCGGTCGAGTACCCGCCCTGCTCGACCGAGTCATGCCAAAGACGGTCAAAACAGTACAAGGTATCTATCATGCTTTCTATCCTAATCATCAAACATATAACGACAGGAAATTTAATGCCACGTTATAAACACATAATCATGCCAATCATTTACATGCCAAATATGACTCACCGAATCCACCTACCCGTCCTTCTACTACTTTCCCATTCACCATGTTTACGAATTCCACATACAATTTTCCGATCATCACTTATTATCACCATGAACCTTCACATACATGCACAAACATGACATAACTCTCAACACACTCCCCCCATGTGACCAGCTCGAGTTAATAAGGGCCAAATTGCGACTCCGGGACGTCTCCCAAGTCTTTGCGGTAACTCCAAACAACTCTCCCCGGGTGCATTTTATTTAGACTCCATAAATTCATTATGTTCATTTGTTTTAGGTGCCAGAATCTTCGGCTCTGATACCACTTTGTAACACCCCCTCATACCAAGGTGCCTTACCAGGACCACCCTACCATGAAAGTGAGTTACCATCTCGGTTGCCCGAGGTTAGTATATATCAAAAGCGTCTCAACTGAGCACATTTAGTAAAATACCATAAAGTGTAAAAGTTTACATCAAACTAAATCCAAAACTGATTCAATAAATTAAATCCAATGTTTAACAACTATGAAATCATAACTATGACTCGTCTGTGATGCTACGACTGGTGATGAGAAATCTCCCATGGCTGCCCCAAGCTCACCAATAGAAATACTTGTCAAGCCTGCTCACCATCCCCGAATGGATCACCGTAGATTCCACAACAACAACGGGGTCAATATTACTCAATCAATATAAGACAACAAACAAGGTAACCAACTGATCATCCTCCACCCCCAGTCTCCCGATCTCACACAGTAACCGACTACACACCGAGGTGTGTATCCCTGCCAGATTACCCATCGCAACCGGTAATCCTCGCCGCCAGTGGGTGACCGTAGCCCAGCCCACCTAGTCCAGCTCATCAATGAGCGACTAACAATCCTTGTCCCTTGATGTGCACATCCCCTCCCGTGGTGGGTTCCACGGAGGGCGAACTAGGGTGTGAAGCCACTCCCGCAACTGACTCCACCACAATCACAACACACACAACATCACAGCTGTCACAACATCTCCACACCAACACCATCCCAACAACTCCCGTACACCTTCAGCAGATAACAACAATCACAACACAATTATGTCTTACCAAAGAACAGTAAACTGAGTAGGAAAAACCCTACCTTAGCAATGAACGGCAGTACGACACCGAAAAATCACAAAGGCTCCTCTATGAAGTCTTCTCCTATACAATAACCACATAACACAATTACACATTGCACAATCCCCCCTTATTTCCCAAATTCCATACACACAGTATCCCAAAAGAATATAAATAACATGGGAAAAACACTTACCAGCAGTAGAGTGAGAGATTACACGCAAGGACCACGATGATTGCACACACAATGAGATTATAGAATGATTTGGGGAGTGATTAGAGTATGATTAGGGAAATCGTAAAGTGATTAGGGTAGAAATGACGTTTTTGAACCTGATGTTGAATATAAAATAATCCTAAACACTCTTGTATTAAACCGCTGAATTAATACTCGCCAGGCCGGATACTCGGTCGACTAAAGTGTATACTCGGCCGAGTATCCTCTACTCGGTCGAGTATTCACTATACTCGGATGATTATTCCTTGGCAGAACCCAAACAGACTACACCATCAGCACTACTCGGCCGAGTAGGCTCTACTCGGTCGAGTATTCAACTTAAGAAAATCCGTATTATTACATTTTACACCGTCCACCGGCGTAGATAACCATAAACGATCAATAACGTTTTGTGGGGCTCTAATTGCAAGAGAAGATTATGAGTCATTTAATTGGTTTTCAACCGATTTTAACATGCAAGGGGGGGGGGGACCCGAGTATATAATTGCAGGTCACGACCCGGGTATTATAAAATATATCACCCTTATTTTCAAGACAGCGTGACATCGATTTTGTATGTGGCATATAATGAAAAAAGTTCCCATTAAGTTTTATGTCTATTGGAGTGATTATTCCAAATTCATTAAATTTAATGACATTATATGGGACGAGGAGCTTGAAGCAACGAAATTTGATGCCATCTGGGCAGAAATTGTTGAAGAGCATGGGCTTGCTGGGTGCCCGTGATTGGTTTGCAGACATATATGCTATCAGGGGACAGTGGATGATGGCACATTGCAGAGACTTGAAGATGGCGTCTATTATGAGCACGACTAAAATATCACAGAGCGAAAATAGCTTTTTTAAGAGGTTTAAATATAAATCAGGACCATTGGTTGAGTTTTGAATGCGTTTTGATAGCGCTATGGACCAACAAAGACATACACAAAAGAAACTTGACAACAATGATAAGCACTCATCCCTGAAGACATCAACGCATCTGGTGTTAGAGAGTCACGGTGCAAAGGTGTACACCCATGCAGCATTCCACAGCTTCAAGGAAGAGGCCATATACTCAATTTATACATATAAAATTGGAGGTAGACGAGCTAGAGGTAAATACTGTCAAAGATTCGTCCAGGAGAAAGAATTTTGACGTTACATACGGTCCAGGTAATTACTGATATGGTCCACATGCTGTCATTTACCTAGACTTTTTGTATACTGATGTTACACAACGAACTGCTCAAACTAGTTAAATGACATTTAGGCCTTAACTGATGACCCAGGTACACGTAAAGCAAGCTGCAATTGTACAATGTTTGAAAGAATTGGCATCTTATGCCGCCATATAACATGGATTTTTTCAGCAAATGGGATGAAGACTATACAAAACGATTATATTGCAAAAAGATGGACGAAAGAGTATCCGATTCAGTATATTCAATTGTAATGGTGAAGGGACAGACAACATGGATATCTTCGATGGAAAACAAATTGCAATGTCAAATAATGTGGTCGGAGGTTCATCATACCGTGGGACTCCTTCGAGGCAGAGGTGTGTCTGATGTTAAAAGCTTCTCCGCTTTAATTAGGAGATTTAAGGATAAGCTATCAGCGTTAGGGGAGGTATTGAATAAAAATCAACAAATGGAGAAAATTCTGAATTGTACGGCCAGTGAAGAGGTGACGATATTCCCACATAAAATGTCAAAGAACAAGAGTAGCGGTAAAATAATGTTGTCAGCGAAAACAAAAGCAGTGACCTTAGAAAGTAAACCCAAATGCGTGTGTAAGAATTGCAAGAAAATGACAAATCACGACAAGAGGAACTGCCCTAACCCCTTTGCAGAACACCCACCATTGTTAGAGGGGTCGTTTGAACAAGAAGAAGATGAAGGAGAGGAGGAGAAAGAGCTGGAATCAGACGAAGAATAATTGTCAGAGCTTTAACAATGTAACTTTTTTGTTTGGAAGGTGTAGCTTTAAACTTTGATGTGGTATCACTAAAATGAAGGATTAAGAATTGGTGTCATGGCAGCGTAACTTTCAACTATTGTTGGTGTAACTTTCAATAACAAAGTTACACAGTCAAAGCGTCAGAGTTATATTGTCATAAGACCAATACTTCTCTTATTAATAGGCATGCCTAACATTGTGTTACATGACTTTATTTGAAGTGACAATATTTCAAGTTACACTATCATACCTGATGCGTGGCCTAAATATGATGTTTTACACCCTATTTCACACGCATTTCAGAGCTCAATTATGTAGTTTATGCTACTATTTTCCCTATTTCCATCTACTTTTGTGTTTTTGTGTAATATTGCAGAAATGTGAAGAATCCAGCGGAAATCGAGCCGAATCCGTCCCTAAGTGCTTGGCATAGGATTTGACATGAAGATTTGACTCGGGAAATGAACTGGGTGTGCGTAGCAAGGCCTGAAAGATATATTTGCGAGAGATTTAGAAGCGGATTACCAGCTAACTTGGTCTATAGACTGACCTACATGGTCTATAGGTATCGAGAATCTTGAAACAGATTGACTGCAGAAGAAGAAGCGATCGATCGTCCTGGTCCCAGTGGTCGATCGACCACACCACGAGATTGACGCGCAAATTAAAAGACGAGAGTTAGAAGCCCACTTGTAATTAGGTTTTAGGAATAAGAATCACGCTATATTCCTATATAACGTGAACCCTATGTTTCCGAAGGGGCATGAGGTTATTTTAGGGATCGAATTAATTAGGGTTCAATACACAGTAGTTGAATTTTGGATTATTTCATTAATCTAGATTATTTTTCATCAATAAAGTTTTCTTTTCGCATTGGTTTTGGTCTTTTCTCTTCAATTCTTCTTTACGGTATTCCTCTGTTCCTTTGTTCAATTTCATTGCTTTAATTCTTCCGTAGTTTAGAATTGCTAGTTTAGATTTCCCAAAGCAAAATCCTAGTTTCATGTTAGTTATTTATTTAGTTAATTCAATTATGAATTCAATTGCTTTATTTGTTAATTTTATTGTTGTTATTATCACCATCATGAGTAGCTAAATCCTACGTGCTAAGATGTAGGGGATCTGTAGGTTAGATGGTTTCGACAATAGGTAACCTGTTATCGGGCTCGGGTCGATCGACTGACTTCGTTGGTCGATCGACTGGGTCCGTAGGTCGATCGACCGCCCTGCATGGTTGATCGACAGCCACATGTTAGATTAGCTTCGACTTCATTAATTTACTTGCCATATTTTACGAATCGAGTGCATGCGACTAGTTGAATGCTTAGGAATTGACCGACCCGATAGATCGAAAGATAGGGGAGGGAAATAGACTACTTATTTAAGACGACTAAATTAATAAGATCGAGAGATAAGTTAATTTAGGCTTTAAGTATCATTAATCAAGAACGAAAGTTAGTATTAGTGAGACTTAGGGACCCGTAGCTTAGGCCGAAATGTTGTTACCTGTTAAATTGGACCGAGAGGACTTTTTATTTTCCCGTTTAACATGCTTAAATCAGTTTACTTAGAGTTACTGCCGTCGAAATTACAGTGAACCGACCATCTTAGCATCCTTTTAATATTTGATTTCATTTATTTCCTTTAATTGCTCATTTAATTGTTTTAGTTTAATTTTATTTTTATTGCCCTTTAGTTATAGATCATTCAAATCAAACCCCCCCCCCCCTGAAACTGTTACTTTATACTTAAATTAGACAACTTTAAATTGCTTGCCTCCTTGTGGTTCGACCCTGACTGCCACTATCTATAGTAGTAGTTGGGATTATAAATTTTATTTTTGGTACTCTACGACGGTATAGAATTTTGGCGGCGTTGCCGGGGAGACAATTGTTTAATTTTTAGTTGTTTTTATTTTAGTCTTTTTCTTAGTTTAAGGGACATGTGTTCCTTAAACTGTTCTCATATTCTACTTGTAGTTTCCTCTTATGCGCAGGTCACAGGGTGGAGAATTACGACCGTTAGATCCTGAGATCGAGAGGACTTTGCGTGAGTTGAGACGATCATCTAGAGTATTGCCGACAGAGGAAGAGCTGAGTACTCTGTCCAGTTATTACGAGAACGCGCTATTTGAGGAGGATCCACCTTCATCTCCTATTTCTACTTCTTCAGTTGAGACCGTTACATCTCCAGATATGGCTGAAGAAGCAAGTATAGCCAGTCACTCCGAGCCAAAAGCTGAGAATCTCTATAAGGGATTCGCGTTGCCAGCCGGGACGGATAGAAAATTGAGTTTAAACCGTCCTACATTAACTTGGTTGAGAGAAACCAATTTGGGGTAGCTGCGAATGAAGATGCAGCTAAACATATGGAGATATTCATTGACTATTGTTGTTCCATACCCTCACCAGCAGGTGTGACCCAGGACCAGATAAAAGAGACGATGTTCATATTCTCGCTCCGAGATGTTGCTAGGGAGTGGTACCGAGATCTGGATCGCGCTGCTAATGGGATTACTGATTGGAATTCGCTGGCCCTAAAATTTTATAAAAAATATTTCTCTGCATCGAAGACCAATGCGATTAGAGCACAGATCACAAGCTTTAAACAGGGTCCTGATGAGGATTTTCATGAGGCATGGGTCCGTTTCAAGAGACTTGTGCGATCTATTCCGCACCATGGGTTCGAGCAATGGTTCCTCTGTAATCAATTCTATAATGGGCTTTATGATGATCATAGGGCTATCCTGGATGCTGCAGCTAATGGCAGATTCCAGGAGAATAGTGGAGAGACTAAGGGGATGAAGATTATTGAAGATATAGCCACCCATAAAGCTGAGCATGGGAATTCTAGAGGGAATCAGAGAAGAGCAGCTGAATCTTCTACTACAGCTGCAATAGAGGCCCTTACTGCGAGATTTGACAAGCTAGATTTTGGGGGATCCCAAAAATGTGGGATATATAAAGTTAATGCAGTTTCAGACGGTCCCTTTACATGCAAAAGATGTGGAGGAGAGGGACATGTTTCGGAGTTTTGTACTAGTTCGAATGAAACATGTGTTGCCTTTCAACATTTTAGGTTGACTGGTACTTATCCCTATCCCTCTAATGTCCACCCCAATTTGAGGTGGACTAATCAGAATGTCCTTAATCCGGGTCCGTAGTAGCAGCAAAACTATGTGCCCCCTCATAAACAGCAGCAGTATCAAAAGCCTCCATATGTGCCTCAGCAGCAATAATTTCAAGGTTCTGATATTTTTGAATTGAAAAACATGGTTTAGAATTTGTCGGGTTTGCTACAAAAGGAGTCTCTAGTTAGAGATACTTCTACAAAAAATGTTCGAGAGTCAAATTGCCCAATTGGCAAGCAAAAGTGCAACTAGAGCTCCGGGGCATTTACCGTCGCAGCCGGATCAAAAACAGACTCTAAATGCGATTAATTTGAGGAGTGGGTCTACCCTTGATGGGCCCACTATGGTCGGTGGAAGATGTTACTAAAAGAGATGAGGCGGAACCCGAGTAAGAAAAAGGCTGGAATGAATAGTAGCATGAAAAAGACGATCAGCAGGTATATCAGTCGATCGACTAATGCACCTGGTTGATGAACCAGCTCGGGTAACAGTGAATTTTCTGGTCCTGAGGAAGCCAGTCGATCGACTCACCTACATGGTCGATCAACTGAAGATGCGTCTGATCGTGAACCTTTTCGTCCTCCAATGCCAGATAACTTGAGGGACTACTTATTTCGGGGTACGACGACTCCAAAATTATCGAAGCAAGATCCAAATGCTGATGGGTCAGTTCCGGTTCCAAAGTATGACCCTACGACGGCTAATGGTTCATTCCTGAGACGGTCTGAAGAAGGTTCGAGCTACAACAAGGACAAAGTAGTGGATTTTCAGCCTAAATCCACTGATGCCGGTATGAGAGACCTAGAGGAGAGGGCTAAGTTGCTTCTTACAGCCCCTTATCCGGAGAGATTGGTGCCGACAAAGGAATATGTATCGTTTAACAAGTTTGAAAATATTATTCGTAGTTTAAATGTGCCAGTTTCTTTCTTAGAATTAGTTAATCAAGTGCCTGCCTATATGAAATTTATGAAGCAGCTGCTGTCTAAAAAGAAGTCACTTGATACTGTGCAATCTGTCGCACTAACTGAGGAGTCATGTTCCTATTTGACTCACACTGCTCCACATAAGTTAGCTGACCCTAGTAGCTTTTCTGTTCCTTGTAATATTGGTACCTTCTCAATTGAGAAGGCATTATGTGATCTAGGAGCTAGCATTAGTGTTATGCCTTTGAGTCTTGCTAAGAAATTGAAATTGACCAAGTTTGTAGTTACTAATATGACTGTACAGATGGCTGATCGTTCTACGGTCCAGCCTATATGAGTCTTAGAGGACATTCCTGTGCAAATAAGAAAGTTCTTTTTCCCAGTTGACTTCATTGTGCTAGATATACCCGAGGATGCTCACATCCCTATCATTTTGGGTAGACCATTTCTGCACACTGCTGGTGCAGTTATAGATGTTGGCTCAGGGACATTGACCTTTAAGGTAGGAAAATAGTCTATTGTTTTTGCCCAGGCCTATAAGAAGAAGGATGCTATGTACCCAGTTCCTTGCAATGTAGCTAAATCTTATGTTGTGTTGCCTGATATGCCTGCCCCTATGCCTAATTCTGCTATAACACCTCCGCCACAGACTGGGAGCAAATTGGAGAAAGATCCATCTGTTTTGACTGTTGCAGGAGCTGGTTTGGGGAATTTAGAGCCGCATGTTGCTCCAGTTTTGAGAGAGCCCATTGTGCAGAGAGGCGGTCTAGGGTGTCTGAGCTATGCAACTGATGAGGAGCCTAATGAGAAGCCAGTCAAGGTGACGGAGTCCGATTTGGATTTTGATGAGCCAGACAAGGTCAGTGATTGGGAAGATGTTAAAGACGTTGATCCGTTGAGTTCTGCGGATATTGGAGTTGTTAGAAGCCCCGCTGAGGAGATGAGTACTGTAGAGGCTACCTCTTTTAGCCAGAAGCCGAGCAAGTGGGCCATTCCGTGGCCATTCTTGATCAACTATTAGTTGACTAAGACTTTTTAAAAACATTTTATTGCTTTTGTTAGACTTTTTATTGCTTTGGTGTGCGCGAGACTTCGTTTTTTGTTTTAAGTTTGCTTAGGATTTAAAGACTTTAGACTGTTACTTTGGGTTTTACGCAATTTTGGGCGCATTATTATGTGTATTTGCAGGTCCATAGACCATGTTAGCTCAATTTATTGAGCTAATTCGAAGAAATCAGAAACTTACAGCAGGTATCTCAGTCGATCGACTAGCTTGTGTGGTCGATCGGTCTTGGCCGCGACTCCGGGGCTTCATTTCTGTCACCCTGGTCGATCGGCTGGCTGGTATGGTCGATCGACCGCCTTCGCTGCTGTACCTGTTCACGACCATTCCCCTGCTGTGTTTGGTCGATTTGCGGAGTTAAGGGAGTCTTTTCTCCACTTGATTCTGATGCGTGTCATTTATATGATGTTTTACACCCTATTTTACACGCATTTCAGAGCTCAATTGAGTAGTTTATGCTACTATTTCCCTTGTTTTGTGTATTTCTTCCTTTTCTTGTGATTTTGTAGGAATGTGAAGATTTCAGTGGAAAATAAGCCAAATCCATCCCTAAGTACTTAGCATTGCATTTTACATGGAGTATTGACTCGAAGAATGAGCTTGGTGCGCGTTTCAAGGCCTAAAGATAGCAAAAGTAAGGGTGCGTACGAGTTTAACAAGCGAAGAAGTGCTTCTCGACATTGCAGCCTGCTTCAGATGGCTATATCTCGAGTTCTACACCTGATAATCGAGTGATTTCAATTGGAGGTGAAAGCCTATCCTCTTAGCTTTCCAACGCCGCATAGAACGCCTGATTTGACCAAGTAACGAAGAAATGGCAGCTGTTTTAAGATCGGTGCGCGCTGCAGAATTCGTCAGAATGCACTATTGTACAGCACCTTTGGTCGATCGACTGATGCCTATGGTCGATCGACCAGAGCGCGAGAATCAGAAGCTACTGTTTAGAGATACTCAGTCGATCGACTGGGTCTAGTGGTCGATCGACCACCCCTCGACTCTGACGCAAATTAAGAACGAGAATTAGAAGCCCAATTGTAATTAGTTTTTAGGTTTTTGCGTGACATCTCTATAAATAAGACCTCGAACATCAGTTTTGGGAGGCATTGAGGAGGGGTTAATCCCATCTACTGATTTGACATTATTGCTTTAGATTCAATCATAATTAGTTTAGTTTTATCAATAAAGTCATCTTTAGCATTCGGATTCAGTTTCTCCCTTTCTTATTTCGGTATTCTTCTTCCTAATTTCAGTTTATTGCTTTAATTCCTCCTTAGTTAGAATAGCTAGTTAGGATTCCCAAAGCCGTATTATTGATTCATGCTAGTTATTTGCTTAATTATTTCGATTATGAATTCTATTGTTATTATCAATCTCGTAGTTGTAGTTAGATTAAATATGCGAAGCTAATTACCCCGTGCTAAGATGTGAGGGGACCTGCGGCGAAGACGATGTAGATTAGTAGACCTGATGTCGGCCTTTGGTCGATCGATCTGGATTAGTCGATCGATCGATTGGACTGTTGGTCGATCGACTAGCTTAGCTGGTCGATCGACTGACGCGCGATAAGAATAGCACCGTTTCATTGTTTTAATTGCAATATTTAACAACGAGACCGAGAGGAGACTTTTTAATTACTTAGGAATTGACCGACCCAGAAGATCGAGAGATAGGGAAGGGAAATAAACTAAATTGAAACGACTAAATTTTACTAAGATCGAAAGATAGGTAAAGTTTAGGCTTTAGGAATCACTTTTCGGGGCGAGAGCTAGTATTAGTGAGACCTAGGGACCAGTAGCATAGGCTGAGAGGCGCTACTAGTTAAGAATGGACCGAGAGGGCTTCTTATTTTCCCACCTATCGTGATTATTCAGACTTACTTAGGAACCCATCGTCGTAGCTGCAGTGAACTGACCGTCTTAGCATTCATTTTATTATTGTTTACATCTCTTTTTATTACTTGCCTTTTATTTATGTATTTAGACTTAGATACAATCCAAATCAAAACCCCCCATAAATTCATAGACTAAAATTAAAACAATTAGAATTCCCTACCTCCCTGCGGATCGACCCTTACTACCGCTTGCTAGTTGTAGTTTGGAAAATTATAAATATTATTTTTGATACTCACAACGACAGGTATCAGATTCTCCGATTCATTTCTGTTTTCTTCTGTTTTCTTACTTGGCACATAATTTTGCGTTTCGTAAATTGATTTCTCGGATTATGCACGGTATTGTTTGTCTTTTCAGGTACTTTACGGTAGCACTGCTGGCTACCGAAATCTCCTAGCTCACGCGAGTTTGGGGAGGTTTCCTTTAAAGCGCTTAAAATCTTGTGAGTATTCCGAGTTTAGCTTCATGTTTTATTTGCTTAATTTACCGCAAATCCCATTTCCTTTGCTATTTTCATTATATGATTTTGCACAATGGGGACATTGTGTGATTTGGTTTGGGGAAGGGTTTTGCGTCTCATTCATTCTGTTTTGCATTCACGTTTACTGCATTTTATGTCTTGCATTGTTATTTATTTTCCCTTATATACACAAAATTTCAAAAAATTGAAAAATTTCAAAAATTCAAAAAATGCATGTTTATTTTAGCATGTAGCTCGAGTCGGAACGGTAGTAGTCCAATGATGACATTGCATTTTCATCTGTTTACGCCTAAGCCTTGTTAATTGACATGTTATTAGTAGAATCACATGTGCATATCTATGAGTTTTCGTTAATTTATTCGCTGAATCTTGAGACTTGACTTAGATTTATGGCAAACTACATCATCTTCTGAGATTTAGATCCTATAACTGGTGTCATTCATGACCAGTTTATCTAGGATTGTGAGTAGTTACTCCTTGTAAGACATGTTACATCAATATGCATAAATATGAACTTTATCTGCTTAATACCTGCATGCATTCGGTCTGTGGTTTGTTGACATATGAGGAAGAGGTCTCCTTTATTCATTTTGCCCATAAGCTTCATATAGCCAAAAATAGCCTTTTGTCCCTTTAATTACATCCTATATTCAGCATGCCTTTGTCAAGCTAGTAGTATTAGTCTTTGGGAGTGTTCTTATCATTTTGTATATATTTGCTCTTATTGAGAATGTTGGTGAAATGATTGAAGGGAAAGAAAAGAAAAGAAAAAAAAAACGGAAAAAAATGATTCGAAAAAAAAAGAGATCAGTCGATCGACTGCTTGCTGCAGTAGCGAAAGAAAATTCGAAAAATCACATGGTTGTTATTATTATTAGATAGTGATTTTGTTTCCATATTGCGATTAATATTATTTGGGGAATTAATATATTGTGGAATTTTTAGATTAGTGCTTTATATTTAGCACCGTTTCGATGGAAATCTTGAGTATGAAGTTGGCATGTTGTTATAATTTGGTTTTCATTAATTACTAGCATGGCTTCAACTCTGCTTTCCCAAATTCATTTTAGCCCCTTCTTACCCATACCTCACATATCCAAAATTGCCTCGGCATGGGTCATGGTCTTTTATGGTTGGAATGCATATGTACGGTTGTAGAGATTATTTTCATATTAGACTGCAGGCATGTTCTTATAGGTCGTAGTCAGGTGAGTGTCATTACAAAATTACTTCTTTTTATCTTTTATATATATTCACCTATGCTTATGTGTGATATGAGCGACGATACCGTCGTTTTGTATCAAAATTAATTTTATAATTCCAAACTAAAACTATAGCTAGTGATAGTAAGGGTCGAACCACAGAGAGACAAGGTTGATTTTGTTTGCTATTTTTCAGTCTATAAAAGTAACAATTAATTGGGGGGTTTTGAGATTGGTTGACTAAATTGACTAAATGCTAAAATGAAATTTCTCAACAAGATAAAAAGGGGATCGGGAAATTCGGTTCACCATGGCAATGGTCAGGACAATAAGGTAACAGAAATCCTATAATACGGTCTCAGGGGTATAAGCAAGCCTTTCGATCTATGCTCAAATTAACCTTGCGGTCTTCTAATTCCCCGAAATTTCTCAAAGCTTTCACTCAAGAGAAATTCCAATCTAATGATAGTTCTAATTACTAATCTTTCAATCTAGCAAAAAGACATATCAACAGACTACAAAATCTAAATAGTAGAATTCATGCTAACAAACAATCCCAAATTATGCCATGGTTCACCTCATTCCCAATCAAAACAATTAGCTACGCATGGCTAAAACTAAAACAATTTCTAAATTGATAACAAAGAACAAGATTGACATGATTGAATTTAAATAAAAGACAAAGGACAAGAGATGAATTTCTGGAATTAAATTGATAAAACAAGAATTGAAATAACAAGAATTAAAAGAAGAGAGGAATTGCATAAAAACTTACTAATTGAATTCAAGAACAAAGTATCGAAATCGAGGGTTTTCGTCTGCAAAGCTAGATCTAAAAACTGAGTTCTTCAATAATGAAAAGCATAACGTAAAAGTTGTTGCGTTCTACTGATAAAAAGATGCCAAAAATTAATTACAAGTTGGGCTTTTAAAAGTCTAACACGAAGAAAATAATTCTCAGCTCGAAGACTGGTCGATCGACCGGTCAGCATGGTCGATCGACTGGTAAATGCAGAACAGTAGCGTCTGATGAGCTTCAGTGGTCGATCGACTTTACAGCATAGTCGATCGACTGATGGTGCTGTGCAGAAACACTTCTTTTCTTCAAAAACAGCTCCTTACTCCAATGCACGCATCCCGAGGTGAGTGAGTACGAATCTCCTTCTTCTGGGCTTCCTTGAAGTTGCCTCCGGAGGACGAATTAGGCTTGATTTAGCTTACTTCCATTCATTCCTACAATAAATCATAGAAATTGCAAAGTAAACCGTTTCGGGAGAAATAGTAGCCTTAAGCTAACAATTATGCGTGGAAATACGTGCCAAAACCACAGATAAAGTGTATAGAATATGCACGTATCAAATCTCCCCAAACCAAACCTTGCTTGTCCCCAAGCAAGCACTATGACCCGTATAAAAACTAAATGGAGAGGAGTATATCTCAGAGCTAACTACAAGTCAATGTCAAACCGTTTAATGCACATTATCAACTACTGCAAAGCACAAATCAGGTGAACAAACTTATGCATATCATGGAATCAAATCGGGCGTTCGACCTTGCAAGACTTATACGTTCGGACTCTCCCGGGTCACTCTTCTCTCAGCAAAGCAAATGGTAAGATTATATGTAAAAGAGAGGAAAGAAAAATACAGTCTCTCACCTAGATGCGGCCCCGACAAAACATGTATGCCTGACTAGCATGAATAATGATTCTAGCTACCGTACATACGCATAACCACCGTCAAAGACTATTACATGCCGAACTATTGCAAGATTTGGATATGTGAGGTTAAGTGGAGAAAAAGAAGGGCAAAACAATTATGGAAAAAGTGAAGGTAAGAGCCAAGCTAGTACCTATACAACCATCAGAAACCGTATCCCTTCCTCCAACTCAACATATAAACCATGCCTTTAAGAGACTAGGCATCACAAAATCTCAAGAGAGACGCCTCCAATTCATGAAATAAGCATATAAGGCGCGTTCTTATTCAACCAAAACCTTATTATTTTCAAAACTCCTCTTTTTTTTTTGTTTTCTTTCTCTCTGTTTCTTTTTCTTTTCTTTCATTTTCATTTTTTTTGTTTTTCATCTTCTGAACTGGTGGTCGATCGACCAGTGATGGCAGTCGATCGACCACCCTATCACAACCAGAGCTCTCTGCCCAGGTAAGTCCTTTTTTTTTCTTTTTTTTTCTTTTTTTTTCTGAAATTTTTTTCTTTCTTTCCAGCTGAAAAATTAACATCCCCTTCACTTCTCATCAATACTCGCTCCATCAATACAAAACGAACCAAAACCGCTTCTAATCCGACAAAAATTCCTCTACTACTTCCTAGCTTGGCACAATGGTAGGCTAAGTATGGGATGTAGTTAAGGGCAACTGGCAGTTATAGCTTATAGTGGAGTTAATGGGGTAAAATGAGAAAGGGGAGGATGCAAAAGTTCTCAAAACATGCAATACCGACCACAAACCAATGCGTATAGGCAATAAGCAATCAAAACTCATACACGTGCAAAACATGAAATGAAGGGAGTACTACTCTCAATCCTAAATTAACCGGTCATGAATGTCACCAGTTATAGGCTCTATATCTCAGAAAGTATATGTAGTTTGCCAAATGTAATGAGTCAAGTCTAATTACCCGAAATGAATTCCATAACAAAATTTGAGAAATCACTTATAATTCTCGCTAAACAGCTGTGAAAAGGGCATGGAATGGCATATTTGACTAATAGTGCAAAATCATCATTAATAACTCCAATCCGACTCAACTATATGCAAAAGTAAACGTGATATTTTTTGATTTTTTTGAATTTTCAAATTTTTCTTTGTTTATTATCTTTTTTTTTTTTGAATGAATGAAAAAAAAAACAAATGCAAACAGAAATGCACTAAACATGTGACTGAAATGCAATAAAAACAAATGCAGATGCAAAACAAAAGGCATATGCAAATACCCTCCCCAAACCAAAATGCACAATGCCCTCGTTGTGCTCATCAGCAAATCACCAGCAGAAAAATGGGAGAATAAAAGCATAATAAAATAAAAGGAAGCTAATAAAGAAAGGAACTCACAAAATACGACCTCCCCAAACCAGCCAAAAACGGGGAGGTCACCAGAATCTAATCTCCACCATCGTAATCAGAATCACTGTCCTCGCCGGACCCCGAGTCGCTCTCCTCCTCCTCCGCCTCAGCAGCAGCGGCAATGGCTCTCCTGGAAGTGGAGGCACCAGCAGAAGTAGTGGGAGGGGGTCTCCTGGCAGGCTGAGGTTAGCCGCCCACAGGGGGAACAAAGTAAGAAGGGTGAGTCCAAGCACCCTGTGGGAGCATCCCTCCTCGGGCTAACTCCTCGTAAACTGGGTAGAGGGCTAGAGCCGTGTCTAGCCTGTGCTGGTCAAAGCTCCTGCAGAAGTCACCCAACACACATGACATTGCCCTCTGGTCCATGACCAGAGGGACAACCAAAGGAGTAGGAGGTCGAAAAGTGTCCGGGTAGCCAGTGGGAGCAGGAGTGGAGGAAGAGGGTGCCTCTGAAGTGGAGGCACGAGCTCTCCTCGAAGTGCTACCAGTAGCAGTGGCCGCCACCAGAGGAAGCCTGTAACTAGGCAAGGGCGGCCGAGCTACCCCCTGAACAGTGGTAAGGGCGGGGACGGGAGGGTAGCGGTGATGTGGGGATGCGGTCACAGATGAAAGAATCTATCTTCCACCGCATCTGTCTATCGACCCAATAAACAGCCCTCGCGTAAGGAAGGTCCATGAAACGTAGGTCAGGGTCGATGGGGTCCTTCTGTCGAGGGAAAAGTAAAACAAGATGGTTGGCGAGACGCGTCACCAACCCACCACAAGCAATAGTGGTCAAAGTGCCCTCACTTATAGTCTGAAAGTGAGCGGCGGTCAAGTAGGCAATGTTATAAATACGGGCTATCCGACTTTCAACGTTCAGATAGCCCGCCAAGATAGAAAAGCTCAATATTATTCACAATATTAGACTCTTTACGGCCAAAAATGGTATTACCCATTAGCCGTAGAAAATAACGAAGAGGGGGAAAATGAACGGAAGTGCCCGTCCTTTTAGGCCCGTGAAAGTCACTGATTCAAGACCACTTGACTCGATGAACATCAGAGGTATCCGAGGTTCTGCCCTCGAAATAAAGACCCATAAAACCGGCAAAATCAGCTAATGTCAGAGAGTAGTTGACATTGAAAAGCCGAAAGGAAATGCAAGGGTTAGTCTTATTTTCCTTAAAAGCAGCGGAATTAAAAGCATAAGACGAAAAGAATTCAAGGGTCAGAATGTAGTATGTGAACTCAGCCATGTCCACAAGACCCATCATACCAGTCCCATTTAGCAGGGACACAACCGACTCATAACAGCCTAATTTCTCCAAAGTATCTTTATGGAGAAACCGGGTAGCTGTGACTTTCATTCTCGAAACAAAAAGAGAAAATTTAGCGCGCTGAGTAGAATTAGCAAAGATAACCTGCGGATAGTCAGGTATACTATCCGTGGTAGCCTCTATCATCAGTGGCGGTTCTCGTGGCGGCTTGGGAGCTCCTTGGCTCGATTGTCCCTCATACATGTGCTCCTTTCCTTTCGTCATCTTTGTTACCTGCAAACAACTCATTAGCAACGAGAATCCCCTAACAAAGTCAATTTACGGAAACCCTAACAAAATCAGAATTTGAAAATCGATTTAGGGTTTCGAAATTTGGGGAAAGACGGCATTATCACCTCCTAGGTGCTAGATCATCTCGAAAATCAAGGGGGAAAGGGTAATACAAGCAATTAAAGCGTAAAAACAACAAGAAATCAACCCCTAAATCAATCATCCCAAATCGATTTTTCCGTCTCAAGGGGACAATGCTCAAAAATTGGGCAAGATACTTCAGTAGAAGTCGAAAATAGAGGATGGAAATGAGATTAGAGCATACCTTTTGACGAGAAATTGCAGGATTAAGCAAGAGAAATCAAGATTGAGAGGGGATTGCAGATGAAATCGCGGAAAACGGGAAAGGCTAGGGTTTGCTTAGGATTTTTGATGTTATGAATATGAAAGAATGAATGAGAAAAGAAAGAAAACTCCCTTATTAAAATGCAATCTGGACTCGCGCTGTGGTCGATCGACCACCTGACCCGGTCGATCGACCAGTCTTCACTTGCAGCAGCTTCTGGACTTTTCTCATCAGTCGATCGACTATGTTGCCCAGTCGATCGATTAAGCTCTGTATATAGTAGCCTCTGACCTGTTCCTTTTCAGTCGATCGACCATATTGCCCAGTCGATCGACTGAAAACACTGGCAATTTAGCTTAAATTCGTCAAAAATTGTTTGCCAACTTAAATCGCCTTTTCCTCTGAGTTTACGCACTTTGCATAAATATATTCCTGCAAAAATTATCAAAGGCGTACATTTTTTTTTGTTTTCAACCCAAGAAAGTGCTAAATAAAAAAAAAATTAAATAAATAAAGCTCAAAATGCAAATTAAATGAAATAACAAAATAAAATTCCTAAATTACAAATAATTACAACCTGGGTTGCCTCCCAGTTAGCGCTGGTTTAAGAGGTCCCGCACGACTTTTTTACCTCACTCTGCATCATCCGATAACGGGTCGAAGTACAATACCTCGACTTTCCCAACATATGCATCTGATCCATGATAATGCTTCACATATTGGCCATTAACCTTGAACCTTTCTCCAGCAGAGGTCTCCAATTCAACTGATCCGAACTTTATGACTACTGTGACCGTGTAAGGGCAGTCCCACGGATTTCGACTTACCAGGAAATAAACGGATACGAGCGTTAAAAAGAAGTACCTTATCGCCAATATGGAACTCGCGCTTGATGATTCTCTTGTCGTGCCGCCGCTTTGTTTTCTCCTTGTTGATCCTTGCATTGTCATAGGCCAAGTGACCTAAATTCCTCTAGCTCATTCAATTTGTGTCATGCGTTTCTCACGAGAGAGGTTAGGATCCAAATTCAAATCACAAATAGCCCACCAAGACTTACGCTCTAACTCAACAGGTAAATGACATGTCTTACCACAAATCAATCGGTATGGTGACATCCCGATTGGCGTCTTAAACGCAGTTCTATAAGCCCACAAGACATCATCTAACTTAAGACTCCAATCTTTCCGTGATTTAGAAACAACTTTAGCTAAGACTTCTTTTAATTCTCTGTTAGAAACCTCAACCTGACCACTAGTTTGGGGATGATACCCCAAACCTCTACGATGTTGGACACCGAATTTAGTCAGTAAAGCACTAAGTTGTTTCTCTTTAAAATGCATTCCCCCATCGCTAATGACAACCCGAGGGACACCAAAACGAGGGAAAATAATCTTTTTAAACAGTTTAATCACGGCCTTTGCATCGCAATGGGGAGTAGCAATAGCTTCCACCCATTTGGATACATAATCTACAGCTACGAGGATATATTTATTACCTTGACTGCTCGGAAAAGGTCCTTGATAATCAATGCCCCAGACATCGAAAATCTCAACCTCAAGAATTCCTACCTGTGGCATCTCATGTCTCTTGGAAATATTCCCCGATCTTTGACAAGCATCGCACTCAGCAACAAAATTGCGACAATCTGCATGCAAAGTTGGCCAATAGAAACCAGATTGGAGTACCTTAGCTACAGTCCTGGATGGACCGTGATGACCACCATAAGCAGAAGAGTGGCAAGCCTCTAGGATATCCTTCACCTCCCATTGAGGTACGCATCTCCGGATGAGACCGTCTGCGCATTCCTTGAAAACATAAGGATCATCCCAAAAATATTGTCTAGCATCATAAGCAAACCGCTTCTTCTGCTGCCATGAAAGCTCGGGTGGTATCCTACCTGTCACAGCAAAGTTAGCAAAATCAGCAAACCATGGAAGTGGATAAGACCCTGAAGTAGTAATAGCTAACAGACTCTCATCAGGAAAAGAATCATTAATAGGTAACGAATCCTCCCTTTCTGTCAGCTGCAGACGAGATAGGTGGTCAGCCACCACATTCTCAGCTCCTTTCTTGTCTTTGATCTCCAAATCAAACTCCTGCAAAAGGAGTATCCACCTCAAAAGCCTCGGCTTCGCATCTTTCTTAATAAAGAGAGTCTTCAACGCTGCATGGTCAGTATAAACAATAACCTTAGAACCTAACAAATAAGACCGAAATTTGTCTAAGGCAAAAACTACAGCTAGAAACTCTTTCTCAGTGGTAAAATAATTAATTTGAGCCTCATCCAGAGTTCGGCTCACATAATATATGGCATTCAGAGCTTTATTCTTCCGCAGTCCCAAAACTGCACCGACCGCATAATCGCTGGCATCACACATGGTCTCAAATGGGAGGTCCCAATCAGGCGGCTGAATGATTGGTGCAGAAACTAGGGCCTCCTTTAACCTGTTAAAAGCGGTAAGGCACTCATCAGTAAATTCAAAGACAACATCCTTAAGGAGCAAATGTGTAAGTGGTTTAGCAATTTTTGAAAAATCCTTAATGAAACGCCGGTAAAAACCAGCGTGACCAAGGAAACTCTTCACTCCTTTAACATTCACTGGATGGGGTAATTGCTCAATCACCTGCACCTTTGCCTTATCAACATGTATACCTTTATCAGAAATCAAATGCCCTAACACAACTCCCTCATTTACCATAAACTGACATTTTTCCCAGTTTAGAACAAGATTAACATCTATACAACGCTGCATGACTTTATCAAGGTTAGCTAAACAACGATCAAAGTCACTACCATAAACTGAGAAATCATCCATGAATACTTCCATAATATTCTCTATATAATCAGAAAAAATCCCCATCATGCACCTCTGAAAGGTAGCAGGGGCGTTACACAATCCGAAAGGCATTCTACGATATGCAAAAACACCCTGTGGACAGGTAAAAGTGGTCTTACTCTGATCGTCTGGATGAATAAGGATCTGAAAGAACCCTGAATATCCGTCTAGAAAAAAGAAAAATTTGTTAGAAGCAAGTCTTTCAGTCATTTGGTCAACAAAAGGGAGGGGGAAGTGATCTTTCTTGGTGGCGGCATTCAACTGTCTATAATCAATGCACATCCGCCACCCTGTCACTACTCGAGTTGGTATTAATTCGTTTTTATCATTTTTAACCACGGTAGTCCCTCCTTTCTTCGGTACTACCTGAACTGGGCTAACCCACTTGGAGTTGCCAACTGTATAAATAATACCTGCATCGAGTAGTTTCATCACCTCAGCCATAACAACTTCTTGCATCTTCGGGTTCAACTTGCGTTGACCCTGTCTGTAAGGCTTGTGGCCTTCCTCCAGCTTTATCCTGTGCATACAAACATCAGGGCTGATGCCCTTAATGTTACCGAAAGAGTAACCCAAAGCCTTCCTGTTTTTCTTAAGCACACACATCAAAGCAGACAGTTGGTCATCATTAAGCTTAGAGCTAACAATAGCTGGGTACTGCTCCGTATCATCTAGAAAAACATACTTAATATTAGGAGGAAGTGGCTTACGCTCCGGCACCTTTACCTCTACAGCATAGACAGAATCAGCTTCAATGGTGTAGCAAGTGTTGACCAAGTTCTCGTTGGCCAAGCTCAAGAGCACCTCATCTTCTTCCTCATTGAGCTCGTAGCTCTCCATTGAGGCTACCAAAGCATCTGGCTCCTCAGCATTCTCCACTGTATTACCTGCACACTCACCTAAACGGGTTAGATAAGCTAAGGGATCCTTGGCTAAGGATTCCCTCCAATTACAAGTAACAGCCCTGTCAACAATATCAATGGAATAACACGTATCCTCATCAGCAGGTTCAGTCGCCTTGTGAGCAAGACTGAACTCAATGGTGTCATCCCCTACCTCTAAGGTTATGGTTCCGTGTTTGACATCTATTACAGCCCCAGCTGTATGTAAAAACGGTCTGCCTAAAATAATAGGTATCTGACTGTCCTCTGCAATGTCCAAAACAACGAAATCGACAGGAATAAAAAACTTACCCACTCGAACGGGTACATCCTCTAGAACACCTATAGGTCTCTGAGTCGATCTATTTGCCATTTGAACGGTAATATCGGTCACCTTAAGTCTACTAATATTTAACCTTTCGCAAACAGAATAGGGCATGACACTGACACTGGCCCCTAAGTCACAAAGGGCCTTTCCAATTACGTGGTTACCTATAGTGCAAGGAATTGAAAAACTACCCGGGTCCTTTAATTTAGGTGGCACATTAATTTGCGAAAGAGCATTACACTATTCCACAAAAGCAACATTACCATCATCACGAAAATTTCTCTTACGATTTAAAATATCTTTCATGAATTTAGCGTAAGAGGGCACCTGGGTAATTAGATCAGTGAAAGGAACCGTTACCTCGAGATTCTGGACCATCTCCAGAAACTTACCAAACTTACGCTCCAGCTTAGTAGCCTTCAAACGCTCCGGATACGGGGATCGCATCACCGGCCGTAGGATCAGTAACCTTAAATCTTCCGTAAGTTTAAAACCCCCGTCAAATCATCAATGAGTGAAGAATCATGCAAACTAGTTGACGGATTTGCATCCTGCTCTGGAGTTCCAGTCGATCGACTGATATGCGTGGTCGATCGACCAACTTGGCTAGGCGTGAACAGTTCCTGTTCAGAATTGATTTCGTCAGGTGATCCAGTCGATCGACTGACAATGTTGGTCGATTGACTGACTGTGCTGGGTGTGAATAGTTTTTGATCAGAAACTATTTTATCTGACGCTTCAGTCGATCGACTGACAATGTTGGTCGATCGACCAGAAGTATTGGAAATTGTGCTCGTTTTTGCACCAGAATTTAAACGAGCTTCTTCATCATTTCCCGAGTCTTCTGTTGGCTTGTCGGGACTTTCATAAGAGAGGCCGCTTCTGAGATTAATGGCATTAATGGTTTCAATCGGCCCTTCACATTTGCTTGAAGAATTAGCAACTTGCTTAGCCTCTATATTCTCCAATTGCTTCACAAAATTCCTTGAGGACTCAATCCCGGCTGCTTCCATATTCGCCACTTGAACCAAAAGGAGTTGGACCATTTCTCTCAACTTCTCGGTCTCATCTGAGTTTTGAACAGGTATTTCAACTTTCTCCTTGGAAGCTTCAGAGAGCTTCTCGAGACGGGCAGTAATAGAAGTTATAAGTGTCACAACGGCACTCATTTCATCACTTTGCTTTTGTGACTTTCCACGTGAACTTCCACACTCAGCTCTATGGACTGCCATCTCCTCAATAGTGTTCCAACCTTTACATTGACCGGTATTGTTTTGGAACCTACCATTAGCAGCTGCATCCAGGATGACCTTGTAATCATCATATAGAGCATTATAAAATAGGTTGCAAAGATACCATTGCTGGAAACCATGGTGAGGGACAGCTCGGACCAAACTTTTGAAACGTCCCCATGCTTCACAAAAACCTTCATCAGCTCCTTGCTGGAAACTTGTGATTTTACTTCTCAAGGCGTCAGTCTTTGAAAGTGGGAAGTACTTCTTGTAGAAGGCTAATGCTAGAGATGTCCGATCCGTGACTCCGATTTGCTACCCTATCAAGGTAGCGGTACCAATCTCGCGCCGAATCCTTCAAGGAGTATAAGAACATCAACCCCTTTACTTCATCCTGAGTCACCCCAGCTGGTATAGGTATGGAACAGCAGTAGTCTGTGAAATTCTCTATATGCTTCAAGGGGTCCTCATCTGGTAGACCATCAAACTAATTTCGCTCCACTAAATCGATATAAGAGGAACGAAATTCGAAGTTACCCGTAGTAGGGGTAGGTAACTGATGCCCCTTTGGAAGATGGTGTTCCTTTGGCTGTAGATTATCATATATTGTAGCCATAATTGCCAAAATAAGAGTACTCAAGTCTTCCCCTCAAAAACCTGTCTTCTAACTGTGCAAAAGCAAAACTAGAAGTAAAGGTAAGCAACGGTCTCAAGGAACAAAAGTTCCTTGAGACAAGAAAAATAAACTAAAATAAAGCAAACAGAATTACACCGTCTCCCCGGCAACGGCGCCAAAATTTGATACCGTCGTTTTGTATCAAAATTAAATTTATAATTCCAAACTAAAACTATAGCTAGTGATAGTAAGGGTCGAACCACAGAGATACAAGATTGATTTTGTTTGCTATTTTTCAGTCTATAAAAGTAACAATTAATTGGGGGGCTTTGAGATTGGTTGACTAAATTGACTAAATGCTAAAATGAAATTTCTCAACAAGATAAAAAGGGGATCGGGAAATTAGGTTCACCATGGCAATGGTCAGGACAATAAGGTAACAGAAATCCTATAATACGGTCTCAGGGGTATAAGCAAGCCTTTCGATCTATGCTCAAATTAACCTTGCGGTCTTCTAATTCCCCGAAATTTCTCAAAGCTTTCACTCAAGAGAAATTCCAATCTAATGATAGTTCTAATTACTAATCTTTCAATCTAGCAAAAAGACATATCAACAGACTACAAAATCTAAATAGTAGAATTCATGCTAACAAACAATCCCAAATTATGCCATGGTTCACCTCATTCCCAATCAAAACAATTAGCTACGCATGGCTAAAACTAAAACAATTTCTAAATTGATAACAAAGAACAAGATTGACATGATTGAATTTAAATAAAAGACAAAGGACAAGACATGAATTTCTGGAATTAAATTGATAAAACAAGAATTGAAATAACAAGAATTAAAAGAAGAGAGGAATTTCATAAAAACTTACTAATTGAATTCAAGAACAAAGTATCGAAATCGAGGGTTTCCGTCTGCAAAGCTAGATCTAAATATAGAGTTCTTCAATAATGAAAAGCATAACCAAAAAGTTGCTGCGTTCTACTGATAAAAAGATGCCAAAAATTAATTACAAGTTGGGCTTTTAAAAGTCTAACACGAAGAAAATAATTCTCAGCTCGAAGACTGGTCGATCGACCGGTCAGCATGGTCGATCGACTGGTAAATGCAGAACAGTAGCGTCTGATGAGCTTCAGTGGTCGATCGACTTTTACAAGATAGTCGATCGATCGATGGTCTTGTGCGAAACACTTCTTTTCTTCAAAAACAGCTCCTCACTCCAATGCACGCATCCCGAGGTGAGTGAGTACGAATCTCCTTCTTCTAGGCTTCTTTAAAGTTGCCTCCGGAGGACGAATTAGGCTTGATTTAGCTTACTTCCATTCATTCCTACAATAAATCATAGAAATTGCAAAGTAAACCGTTTCGGGGGAAATAGTAGCCTTAAGCTAACAATTATGCATGGAAATACGTGCCAAAACCACAGATAAAGTGTATAGAATATGCACGTATCAAGCGACCCGTGAGAGTCCATAATGATAAGTCTCTATAGTTGACAGTTCAGCAATTTTTAAAGACTACATCACTCGTTTGCATGATTCATATTGCTAACTGATTGTTAGTTGTTGCATTAAACTGGTTTAGGCTTTACAGTTTTCATTTCGCTATGAGAATGAACGCGTTCCATTAGGTTTTAAGATCGAGTCTAGTTCTTGCTTGGGGACAAGGAAGGGTTTGGTTTGGGGAAGTTTGATGCGTGTCCTAAATATGATGTTTTACACCCTATTTCACACGCATTTCAGAGCTCAATTATGTAGTTTATGCTACTATTTTCCCTATTTCTGTCTACTTTTGTGTTTTTGTGTAATATTTCAGAAATGTGAAGAATCCAGCGGAAATCGTGCTGAATCCGTCCCTAAGTGCTTGGCATAGGATTTGACATGAAGATTTGACTCGGGAAATGAACTTGGTCCGCGTAGCAAGGCCTGAAAGATATATTTGCGAGAGTTTTAGAAGCATATTACCAGCTAACTTGGTCTATAGACTGACCTATATGGTCTATAGACTGTCAGAATGCTGAACAGTTGACTGCAGGAAGAGCAGTCAGTCGATCGACTGGTCCCAGTGGTCGATCGACCACTCCACGAGACTGACGCGCAAATTAAAAGACGAGAGTTAGAAGCCCACTTGTAATTAGGTTTTAGGAATAAGAATCACGCTATATTCCTATATAACGTGAACCCTATGTTTCCGAAGGGGTATGAGGTTATTTTAGGGATCGAATTAATTAGGGTTCAATACACAGTAGTTGAATTTTGGATTATTTCATTAATCTAGATTAGTTTTCATCAATAAAGTTTTCTTTTCGCATTGGGTTTTGGTCTTTTCTCTTCAATTCTTCTTTACGGTATTCCTCTGTTCCTTTGTTCAATTTCATTGCTTTAATACTTCCGTGGTTTAGAATTGTTAATTTAGATTTCCCAAAGCCAAATCTTAGTTTCATGTTAGTTATTTATTTAGTTAATTAAATTATGAAATCAATTGCTTTATTTGTTAATTTTATTGTTGTTATTATCACCATCATGAGTAGCTAAATCCTACGTGCTAAGATGAAGGGGATCTGTAGGTTAGATGGTTTCGACAATAGGTAACCTGTTATCGGGCTCGGGTCGATCGACTGACTTCGTTGGTCGATCGACTGGGTCCGTAGGTCGATCGACCGCGCTGCATAGTTGATCGACTGCCACGTGTTAGATTAGCTTCGACTTAATTAATTTAATTGTTATATTTGACGAATCGAGTGCACGCGACTAGTTAAATGCAGGGGAATTGACTGACCCGATAGATCGAAAGATAGGGGAGAGAAATAGACTACTTATTTAAGACGACTAAATTAATAAGATCGAGAGATAAGTTAATTTAGGCTTTAAGTATCATTAATCAAGAACGAAAGTTAGTATTAGTGAGACTTAGGGACCCGTAGCTTAGGCCGAAAGGATGTTACCTGTTAAATTGGACCGAGAGGACTTTTTATTTTCCCGTCTAACATGCTTAAATCGGTTTACTTAGAGTTACTTCCGTCGAAACTACAGTGAACCGACCATCTTAGCATCCTTTTAATATTTGATTTCATTTATTTCCTTTAATCGCTCATTTAATTATTTTAGTTTAATTTTATTTTTATTGCCCTTTAGTTATAGATCATTCAAATCAACCCCCCCCCCCCCCCCCCCGAAACTGTTATTTTAGAATTAAATTAGACAACTTTAAATTGCTTGCCTCCTTGTGGTTCGACCCTGACTGTCACTATCGATAGTAGTAGTTTGGATTATAAATTTTATTTTTTGTACTCTACGACGGTATCAATACCCCTCCATATGATCAAAATACACATCAAGAATTCCATATCATCAAAGGTTACACTTCTAAATGCTTACATTTACACTTCTAAATCATCAAAGATACACTTCTATATCATCAAATGATGTTGAAACTCCGAATTAAATTAAATGACGTAACTCAAGTATTATATTTTGACATAACACATGAAGAATTCAAAGGGTTATTAATTCAAACGATTAAATTTACGCGTCATTTTCCTAGAGGAACTGACACCAAATTGACAACCAAATAAAGTACCACAGAAATCGATTTCCGTTGATTGTCAATTATCATAAGAACTTAGAATTCTAAAAGATTGCAGCTGGTGATTATTTACAAAAAAAACGTGTCCGCAAAATACTGATAACATTACAGACATTAATTAGTCCACCAAATAATGGGCAACATTGTCAACCAAAATACGAATAGTTTGTGAGGTTACCCAAATGGTTTACTTTTTTCCCAAAATATTCTTCACTTTGCGCTTATTTTGTAACTTCACCCATAATTCGTCTTTTGCAGCTATAAACATGTTTAGCTTCGCCAGGACAAGATCTCTGTTGACGTTTATGTCAGCTAGTATAGGGGTCGCCACCAACTCAACTACCAAATAACGCCAATTCCTCTTCCTCTCCAAGTCTGGATGCTCAAAAGGTTCACCCTCTTACATCAGCATATACATTATACAGAAGATCCCAGACTCTATTATGTTAGGAATGGGGGTTTGCCGCTTGAACGGGGTTTGCCGTTTCTTAAAATTAGTAATATAGTATCCTTTGTCCATAGTTCTGGCATCCAATTAATCACTCATAGAAGAAGCCTACAATGAAAATATGGACGTCAAATGAAATAAACAATATAATGTTCATCCTATTCGAATGTGATTTATTGAAATCCGACTTACAACTAGACGAGTTACTTTGCACATATCAGACTGGTCCCTGTTAAATTGAGGGTGGTAGTGGAGGAGATCGACCGTCTCCGCTCTAAAATTTATACATACGCATGCAAAGTGGCCAGCGATGTTGACTGGTATGAAGATAATATCGGCATTCAGGTTGAATGTTTTATCACAGTCCTTGATGAAGGTATCCCAAACTTGGTAAAACCGATCATTGATGGTATTAGACTGTGACCCTGGTTCAGGTATATCCAACAGCTGCATGATATGCTCTTGTTCACCAAAGTGGTTGAGAACACATACTAACCAGCAAATTAATGTATGGCGTATAAGCATTGGGGAGCGTACCTGATAGTAAGTTTTGTCGTGAAACTCACTTCAAACAATACTTGTAAAACTCAATTAATATGTAGCTAGCGGTCGAGGTCGAACACGAAGACGGTGGGGGTTATATTTTGTATAAGTCATTGCTATGTTCTAGTTTAGTCAAGCACACGAATTGTGAACGAATTCTACTCTAACGAACTAGGCTAGAACAGGAAGTAAATACACACACATTGTTAGAAATCTATATCTCATTATTACAACATATTCTTATATGTTACAATTTAATTTAGTCATAAAATTAATTTGGATCTTATGCATGCAAACATGAATAACGATAAATAAGAAAGCGTTTTCCTTACATTGAGAAATCGGATATATGGGCGCAAATGAGTTCTCCTACTCACTTGTTCTTGAGCTCTCCAAATATTGGATGAACAAAGGATTCAAGTATAGAATCCCTTCCAAGGAATAATACCCAAGATAACCTCTTAATAAAATTAATATTATTAATACTTGAACAATATTAATCTATATAAAATTGACCCAAAAATATTGATTTTGGTCTCTTAATTTCGGTTAAGAGAAGGGAGAAAAGAAGTGATTTTTATCTCTCTAAAAACTCTATATTTTTAGATGATGGAATGAAAAATACACTAGCATTCAAGTAGTGTATATTAGACAAATTATAGAGAAAAACCCTTTGGCATTTCTCTATGAAAAACCGGGTAGGGGGGGTGGTATTAGCCAATGCATGATCAAGTTGCTCTTCACAAAAACAACTAGGTTTGCATGGCTATGTATTAGGTTAAATGATTATGTTTTCCACTCAATTAATCAACACAATATTTATCCTAATACACCCTAAATTTCGGTACATATAGTGTAAAATGGGAAATCCATTTTACACATTATTTTGTCAATTTGTCACATGTAACATGTTCCATGACATTTTGTTTAACAATTAAAAATCAACATATTAATAAAATATGTCACTTATAAAGTTAACCTAGTAATTCATAATTACTTGTACCGAAATGAGTTACCGAGTCATAAATTACAATATTCTGTATTTATAATAATCAATTCATTTTGTTTCAATTGTTTTCGTAAACAATAATTTCATCTAAGTAATAAAACAATTCGATTACTTAGACCGTATCTTATTTAATCAAATTATAACGAGATACATAAATATTACGTCCAAAATCGTCCGTCAATTTTAAATAATTTAATTAACCCGTATCGTCATATGATCAATTAAATAATCAATTAAGAGTGTTACCCTTTAGGTATGACCTAAGGGGATCAACTGATCACCACCGTTGCGCGACAGTAATGTCAAACTCTAGTCAGCCAATCACTACCGATATGTGTGGACCAGTTGACAGTAAAATATTACTTCCCACATGTATTCTTAAAATGAGACTTAAACATGTGATCATCATGATCGACGGTTGTGATCGCATCATTGTCGGAGGACACATATTCCAACAATCTCCCACTTGTCCTCGACAAGTGTGCGTCACCAATTCTCTTTTCCTATTACTATCTCCCACTCAATGTAAGGTGTCTTTCAGGTCGTACTTGCAAGTGATCATATCGAGAGTGGTTCCTCGATCTGGAGAATAACTGATTGACCGGATATATCTAACATAGATATCTTCTGAGCGTGGCCACGCATTTCCAGTTCATTACTCCTCGAGTAGTCCTGAGATATTGTTATAACCCTGACTAGGGGTGGACAATTCCTATTGCACTCATTCCCTTCGACTAGCCACGGCCATCATAACCTAAAATATACCCATTTGACCCCATTTACGAAGGTCGTAGTAACACAAATCAAAGTTAATCTGAAACTGTGCCATCTTAGGCGAACAGTCTTTAGTCAAAAGAATCGACTCATTAGAATACTATAGTAGCTCTCGCCACGACCAGGCTATATAAATTTGCCAGAACTCTATAAGCGGTCATAAGGCCCGACAAAGTGTTCCTAACAGTCTGCCTATGTGATCGACTAGTCATCTCACATGACTTCATGGCACTTGAACTTGCCATCAATTGCATGACATTCTAGTCACTTCGAGATGTCACCTCATGTAAGTAACTATGGGCGAATACAATGCTAATCTGTGTTCACTTTAATGGGGTTCAATTGTCTCTACAACCGTTTGGATGTAACAAAGTATAAGGTAATTAGTTAATAATAACTCAAACGACAAATGTCAACATCACATTCAGGTAGTCAATACCATATTACAACCTTGTGATGCATATCGTGAGTGTGTTAACACTAGTCGATTTCAATAGAAGTTTAACATACCATGTGTCCATGTGTTCAAACTTCTTATATTGTATTATCCTTTATATTCATGTTATCTCTCATAGCATGAACCTTACCAAGTACACATATAGGTTCCCAACCTTGTTTTAGGTTCTTTATCTTGAAAGAACTTTCTTGTTGTTTATCACAAAACCAACGAATTTGTGGTGGATGATATAACTTGCACTGATCAAGTGTTCTACCATTTCGCAATGCACTAGGTATACGTTTTGCAGGGTCTTGCAACAATTTGTCAAGATGATTAGCCTAGCACTTCTCATAAGTCCTAGCATATTAGAAAATATTAGTTTTGAGTAACTTCTTACTTCAACTAAGTATTTTTCAAAGCTTCTTATTTCTCCTTTTAGCTTGAATAGCTTATGATTTTCATAAATCCTTACGTGTGATCGAACTTCAATATGTGCAACCTCTTGTCACAGAACAGAGAGTCATGTCCATCACTAGAATCGCTCATTAGTTCTCCTCGAGAATTTATGACGATTCTTCTATGGCTTGCCAATGAATCATCATGTTCTTATGCATATGATTCATTATTGGACATGTGCATGATTATTCTAATGGCGGAAACATTAGTAATTTATAATCATGTTATCAACCATTCTTAGGTTCAATGAATGACCATGACTGCTTATGGTAATTCTATTTACATCGATATGAATAACCTACGTTTCTTGTTGATTTGATGTGTATATCTCAATACTTATCCAACATCTCATGATGTGATTGGATTCACCATAGTCCATTTTCATCCAGAATTGAAAACTCAAATACTTCTTTGTGAAAGATAGTATTAGCTCGTTATTCTCAATGAGTAATGAGTTATCAATTTTACAAGATGATTGCTCCCACTAAATTCCATGTCTTCACATGATAATTTCCAACTCCCACTCAATTCCACATGTTTCTCAATTGACTACTCAATCGAAACATTTCAAGAATTGAAATATATATTGCTTTGCCAAGTTATTAAGATAAAACCATATATGTTCCCAGCATATCGTTTCAAAATGCCTATTTAGAAAAGGTTTCAATCTTAAACTTATGGAAAGAGATCTTTAATCTCTAACTCATTCATTTTATAATGATGCGTAGCAATGTCATTATTTAAATGTGAATTACATCTAATACACAATCTTCTCAAAATACTCTTTTCGGAAGGAGGTTTAACCATTTCATTTTCATAATGAGGTTAAGTAATGACACTAGCGTGGTTAACAATTAATTTAGCTTTTGTAGATATCGGCATATCTTTCTTTGCAACTTTTAGTCATAAATCACATTTATTTTCGAGGATGCAACTTTGTTTCATTTAGGCTCTTAAGTAAATATCAATATTGAAACTATTGGTCAAAAGTCGTTCATATACTAGCCAAATCTCTTGATAAGACTTTACATTAGCCATTCTTTTTCCAAAACTTTCTTTTGGTCTCCTCGTGTAGTAATCTTGAGAACATATTCTTTTGATTACTTCACTTGGTCTCTTTTGTCATGTAGATTTCATCTATTCGTGACCATAGATCTCATCTATACGTGTACACTATCTATATAGGTATACAAATCATTCTTTCTTTCGTAGATCTCATTTACACAAGTATCCAAATTTCCTTTGTGTTCTTTATGTCTTCATTTTTCTCCCACTCTATCTTTAGAATAAATACACTAGAGATTCAAAGATAGCTTATGAGACACAAATAATGATTTTTGATGTGTACGGAGGACTAATAGTTTTAGATTTGATAACTGTACTTGGTGATTGACATTCTCTTAAGAGAGTTCATCAACTCATTATCACTTCATAATTGATCATACACAAGCCTTAAGTTTGTGGACATATAATTAATCCCATCATTTTAGTTGTCTATTAGATCACTTTAAGTGAATGATCATATATTTCTATGAGTAATCATATAAAGACGAATTTTTAGAACAAAGAAAATACGATAAAACGGGTGACTTGGGTTGCAAACCAAGCCACCATAATCCAAAATACAGCAATTGTTTAGAAAGGATCAAACATTTCCATGTCGAACACGGAAATCAAAATAGTTCTAAAAATCCGAAACATAAATTAAAATAAGAAAATAAAAAGCCAAGCTTCATGGAAGCTACTCCTAGCTTCTTGATGATTTCTCAAGCTTGCTTTTCCTTTCCCTTGTCCTTGCTTGGTGGAGGCCCTATTTACAATAAAAAGGGGATACATTATCACAACTTTCACTACTACAATTTTAAGCTAAGAGGACGCCCTTTAGAGTACGGTTGGGGATGGAACCGTCTTATATCCGACAAAAAATTGGGCGCCTTTAGTGATCACATACTTAGGACGGTTATTAAAGACACCCGTCCCGTTGTAAAAAGAACGACGACGGTTGGTCGATTAATAAAACCGCTCTTCTTATTAATATAGAATACGGTTATTTACTGAACCGTCTTCTTATTTTTTAATGACTATCAAAATTCCCAAAATCCCCACTACGTCACTCCAGCCTCTTTTATTCACACAATATAATCAAAGCCTATCATATACCCTACCATCACCGGCTGGCGGCTCTCGTTTCCAGGCCACCATCGCCTACCCCGACGCCACCACCACCGCGCCTCACAAACCACCACCACCATGTTCTCCTTCATCATCGTCGATCTCTTCTTTCATCTCCTTATATATCGAGGTACTGTGTGTCATATTCTTCATTTAGTACCCGATAATTCGTTTATTTAGTATAAATAGTTTTCGTAAACACCATAATTGAACAATCAAATCAATTGTGCATATCATATTCTTCATTTAATACCTAATCATTCGTTTATATAACTTATTTTTGCTGTTTTAAATGGGTTTTTGATTAATAGGTTTCTGTCAAATGCTCCTAGTTTGATTGTGATTTGTGTTGCATTTAGTTTCATTAACTAAGTTTTTGGATGATCAGGGGACATAAAAGCTCACTAATTTCTGTGTTTTTTTAGTTTAAGTTGGTTTTACTGAGTATACTTAGAACTAAGCGGACTTACTGAGTATACATAAAAGCATTGATGACTTCACTTGAATCAATTCTTCTTCATCTTTTCCCACTTTTAGCGATGTTAAGAGTTAAGACCACAATCAGGGTCTGAACTTTGCATTTTTTTAGCAAGGAGGACCTAGACTGTCGCTGTTTAGCATTGAGGAATTATACACTAATGCCGTTAAATCTGTACTTGTTAGAATTAATTGACACTTGAACGCCTAATGCACACTACTTTGAACATTTATTCAATGTGCTTAAATAGTGTAACAAATAGTAAATACTTTTTCAATTAAGATTGTCATTTTTTGACTATGAGTTGTATGATTGCACATAATCGGGTTTATTTGAGCATTGTCGGTAAGTGATGGGCTTATTTAAGCATTGTCAGTTATTTCTTAATACCCTTTGAAACTTATTGGAACTTGGAAGGTATCAATGTGTATTTGAACACTGAAATGATCAAGTCTATTTTCCTTCGTCAACCAAGTTTTGCTTCTTTCTTCAACTTCAGATATTATGTTTTTTAAAGTTAGGTCGCAGTGACTCATCGTATTTTTCGTTGCATAATCAAATTCAATGCATTATATGGTCTTGAAATGAAATTGAACCTTTTGGCTCTTGGCTAGAGTTTCTTTGTATTGTATGGTACCAAAGTAATTTCCTAATTTTTGTTTTTACGCCTATTACCATGATTACGTCCTAATTTATTATCGCTTGATTTTTTTTATTTCTCGGATGAACTAAATGATTCTTTATCATAGACAATTGGAGTTATGGGCCATTTTTTTAAATAACGTTTGTAACTACCAGGACGAGAATTGGTGCGATTGGTAATCTGACTAATTATTCGACAATAACCATACTTGCAGTTTCTCAACTTTAGGGAGCGTAAATACTTATAAATGACCCGCTTTTTTAGGTATTTCTATGTGACTAATTATTCGACACTAATGTTGTCACGCACCGCTTTTTTAGGTATTTCTATCCGAATGAATTCTTACTTTGATGTGACTGCAGGATTTCGGTTGAAATGGTTTCTGTTTTTTTTCGTTTAATCTTTATCAATCCGACAATTGAAGACTTAGCCTTTGCGATAGCGTGGTTTGTTCAAAGTGGAGGCTCATACTTCAATTATTATATGGTTAGTAGTACTAGCCAACATCTTTTGGTTATGTTCTAACTTCGAGCTCGATAAGTAAATAAAATATGGAAAATCGAATGGTTTTAATTGGATTCAATGTTTGGTTATGCAATACCATGGTGGAACAAAGTTTTCGATGAATCGAAGAAAATATATATAAACATTTGGGGGCAACGACTCACTACACTTTCCTTTATGTATCATGAAACAACTGCAGTGTCGATTCATTTTACGACAATTTTCATTACAGGTCATAGAATGAGCCTCTTGGTAGGTTTTGACAATTTTCTTTCTTGGCTAGGTTTCTTTTATAAACAAAAGGTGTGAAGCCATTGTAAATAAGTTTCACATGGGATATGTGCAAGGTGATGAGCAAGCTTGAGGAAGGTAGTAATTACATGTTTTTGTTATTGGTGGTAATGTTTTTATTTTGTTATTGTCGTGGTTTTTTTTTTTATAGTTTTTGTGGTGGTGGTTGTTAACTTGTTACTGTCATTATGTACACTACCGGAAAGCTTGGGGGTGCTAGCAAAGTGTTGTTTGTAATGGCTTTTGTGTAGTGCATGTTGCGTGTCGCTCGTGAACCGATGTTGGCTTGATTCTTTATTCGCTCGCTTCGGTGAGCCTTCGTCGATGCGCCCTACCGCCGCACATTGTCCGTTGAGTAGTGCTTCGCTCGATATAGGGTTTCGTTGTTACGACGTTGCTCGCTTCGCCTTTGTCTAATGGGGCATCTTGCTACATGTTTCTACTTAGATGCGGGTTTAACGTATCAAAATTTTAGAACTTGGTCCAATTTTTTCGTATGTTGAACTCTGTACTATACTTATTTAGAGTACAATTGTAAGAATATTTGCTGATTTTTGGAAATGTAGCCGGATATAATATTTAAGCTATACGACTATTGTCGTATAGGGTATGAATAATGAAACAATTTCCTTTAGAAAAATCTGCTTGTGTGAAAACGTATGAATGTGTGCCAATATTGTGCATGATATATTCGTAAATTGGCATGAAATTGATTTGAAAAATCGGCGTGAAATTAATTTGAAAAAATGGCGTGAAATTGATTTGAAAATTTGGCGCGAATATGATTTCAAAAAATGGTGCAAAAATGTGTAGAAGACGGTTCCTTGACAAAGCGTCATGAAGTTGGCGCAAAAATTGTGCGCGCCATGTATCCAAAACAAGACGGTTCACATTAACAACCGTCCTAATTCAATAAACAAAACAAGACGGTTCAGGTACACAACCGTCCTCTTACAAAATACAAAGAAGACGGTTCGAGAAACAACCGCCCCTGTTTTTACAAACCAAACAAGACGGTTTAACTTTAAGTTAACCGTCCTCTTAGGCAACGAGGACGGGTGAATTTAGGACGGTTGGTTTAACAGTTAAGGACGGTTTTGAACCGTCCTCTTAGCCCATAATTGTAGTAGTGTTTGTATCACAATACCATAGTTGAATTAGAAACATAAAAGAAAGGATAGTCATTTACCTACTGGAGTGATCTTTCCAGCTTTGATGTCACCAAAGATACTTGGAACAATTCCTCTTCCAATGTCCAACACCATTACAATAATGGCATTTGTCAAGAGGACTCTTCTTGGTCTTGGAAGTGCTAGCTTCAAAAGTCTTAGCTTTGGTGAAAGTGGGAGCTTCCTTCTTACCCTTCTTCCCATTCTTCTTAAATTTTCCCTTGCTCTTGGTGCTTATGTTAAGCACATCCTTAGGTGGGTTAACATTTAACCCCATGTCTCTTTTGGCTTGCACAAGTAACTTGTGCAACTCTTCAAGAGACACGTCCTTGTCTTGCATGTTAAAATTCACCCGGAATTGAACATATGCCTTGACTTTGGATAAGGAGTGTAAAATCCTATCTACAATGAGTTCTTTGGGGATTTCAATCTTTTGAATCTTCAAAGTCTCGACTAGCTCCATTAATTTGAGCACGTGAGGGCTAACCTTTTGGCCCTCCTTAAAGTCGAGATCAAAGAATGCCGCGGCCGCCTCATATTGGACGATCCTCGGAGTTTGTGAAAACATTGTCACAAGCTTGGAATAGATTTCATTAGCGGTGCCCATTTTAAAGGCTCTCCTTTGGAGATCCGCCTCCATCGCAAAAATCAACACATTTTTCATTGCGGCGGACTCCTTGTGGTAAGCCTCATATGCTTCCCTAGTGGTGGCACTCGACCTAGCATTAGGTTCGGGTGGAGAGGCCTCGGTGAGGTAACAAAGCTTGTCGTCACCTTGGGCGGCTAATTTGAGTTGGGCATCCCAATCGGAGAAATTTGACCCATTCTTTTCAAGTTTACAACGATTCATGAAGGATCGGAGCCATGAAGTATTAGTGAGAAGTGTGGCGTTGGTGTTTGGAGTGGCCATTTGTTATGAGAAATAGATGCGATCTACAAAATGAGAATTGAAGGAATAAAACATATGTCGTTTTCAAAATAATAATACTCGTAAAAATTTAATTTAATTTAAACAAGTTTTATTGCATTTATCTAGTGACCTCTACCCAACTTGATAAATGATTCCAAGACCCAAATTCATATTAACTTGGGCACGGTAGGGCCGATTCATCCCTTATCAATATAACTCGGTGGATTAACGCTTTAATCGATTCTACTTTTAGAACTCTTGGTCGATAAAATTACATTAACATTTATCTTTAGCCCGGAACACATGGGACTACGGTCACGAATACTTCCGTTGAGCTCAATCCAAATTTCGAATAAATGTGTCCATGATCCAAATCCACATCAACTTGGGCACAGTAGGGCCGATTCATCCCTTATCAACATGAATTCGGTGGATAGACATTTATCACCCACTTCCCCTACGTAACAAGGTTTGTACCCCGGTAGGGCCGAGTGCACTCCCTCACGAAATAGGTTTTCATGATTTCTACTTTTTGGTAAGGCTAAGTCTCAATTGTTTATTTTTAGCGAGTGGTCTTGTCAATTTTTATCTATCACATTTTAAGTGAACTAAGGCGGTGAACTACGATAATTGCAATTGACACGGTCGATATACTCGATTAAAATGATAATGCATGTTTTAGTTATGGCGATTTAGCGATGCATGCAACATATAAATAAAATGCAAAACATAAATAAAATCCTAGTATGGCCTTCCTAAAATAGTAAATCTAATAAACTATTACAAATTCGTAAACCAACTCCATTGGTCCCTTGAACTTCGGTTTTGGCACGCATCTCGAGGTAACACCGTCTTAATGGATCGCCTTCTTGAGTGGCATCGTCTTCAAGGAACTCCGGAATAAATAAATTACATAACAAATTACATAATTTCCTATTATACATTTGTAATTAAAATAAAATAAATCTACTAAATTACAAAACGGTGATACGAGATCACAATAAATTACAACCGAATCGATATTCCCATACATTTCGGGTAATACCAATTAAAAACTAAGGCCATACTAAGTAAAATTACATAATTCAAAAATTACATAAAATAAAATTATGACAATCATAAAAAAAAATGCAGCATTATAATATGTATGAACATGCCCAATTTTATGCTAAATCGCCTTTAAGCAGCCAATATCGTATATTAAACGGTTTTTACGGATTTGCGTGATTCAACCTTTTAAAATCACAATAAATTACATAAAATCACATTTATGTATTAGTTAATTACCCTAACCATCTTAGGACTCAAAATTAGTCTCCACTAACATATTGACAATAATTAACTTATATTTCTTAAAATTGTTCATTAATGGACTCAAAATTACAATAAAATGCCATAAACTCCAAATAAATCATAAAAATTTCAAATAAATTCAAAATTCAAAATTTAAACTCATGAACATTCTAGGAAAAATACCATGACACTCATAATGTTCAAAAACTTAGGTTAAAAATTTCGAAATTTATCGGGAAAAACAATGTTGCGGTTTATCGGATTTATCAATTATTATCATAAAAAATATGAGAAAAATTATATTTATTAACTTTCAAATTTTAGATCTGAAATAGGTAATAAAATGCAACATGTGACGTTTTTTCTTAGTCATGAAGTATGTTTTAGCAATTATTCACTAATTAAAGTCAATATTTATGCTATTTTTCATCAAAAATTCATAAATCATGCATAAAGACTTCATTATAGCCTTATTATTTTACACACATCTTGTAAAATTGCATGTGACAACATACTAAATTTCTATGACCAGATTCGAAATATTTATCATATTAACCTATTTTATCATTTAAATTCGATTTTATCATGAAAAATCCATATTTCAAGCATAATAACTCATAAAATTATGAAAATTTACAGGTCATCGAAAAATAATATATGTGAAAACATATCCAAAAACAACTAGAAAAATCGAAGTTTAGCTAATTGTAATCCGAAAATGACATTTTTATCATAAAATCACATTTTTAATGCCATTATTATATAAAATGAACAATAAAAATCCATAAATTAACCAAAATATCCTAAATACATTTTAGGATTAGAAACTTTAACATGCATAATGGATTTCGTGATATATCATAATAAACACAAATTTACAAGTTTTATATGTTAATCGTATAACTCGGAAAAACTATAACCGATTTGCATGCAAACAACCTAAGGCTCATGATACCGCTTGTTAGAAATCTATATCTCATTATTACAACATATTCTTATATGTTACAATTTAATTTAGTCATAAAATAAATTTGAATCTTATGCATGCAAACATGAATAAAGATAAATAAGAAATCGTTTTCCTTACATTGAGAAATCGGATATATGGGCACAAATGAGTTCTCCTACTCACTTGTTCTTGAGCTCTCCAAATATTGGATGAACAAAGAATTCAAGTATAGAATCCCTCCCAAGGAATAATACCCAAGATAACCTCTTAATAAAATTTATATTATTAATACTAGAACAATATTAATCTATATAAAATTGACCCAAAATTATTGATTTTGGTCTCTTAATTTCGGTTAAGAGAAGGGAGAAAAGAAGTGATTTTTATCCCTCTTAAAACTCTATATTTTTAGATGATGGAATGAAAAATACACTAGCATTCAAGTAGTGTATATTAGACAAATTATAGAGAAAAACCCTTTGGCATTTCTCTATGAAAAACCGGGTAGGGGGGGGGGGGGGTATTAGCCAATTCATGATCAAGTTGCTCTTCACAAAAACAACTAGGTTTGCATGGCTATGTATTAGGTTAAATGATTATGTTTTCCACTCAATTAATCAACACAATATTTATCCTAATACACCCTAAATTTCGGTACATATAGTGTAAAATGGGAAATCCATTTTACACATTATTTTGTCAATTTGTCACATGTAACATATCCATGACATTATGAATATAAAATGTATTTTTAACAATTAAAAATCAACATATTAATAAAATATGTCACTTATAAAGTTAACCTAGTAATTCATAATTACTTGTACCGAAATGAGTTCCCGAGTCATAAATTACAACATTCTGTATTTATAATAATCAATTCATTCTGTTTCAATTGTTTCCATAAACAATAATCTCATCTAAGTAATAAAACAATTCGATTACTTAGACCATATCTTATTTAATCAAATTATAACGAGATACGTAAATATTACTTCCAAAATCGTCCGTCAATTTTAAGTAATTTAATTAACCCGTATCGTCATACGATCAATTAAATAATCAATTAAGAGTGTTACCCTTTAGGTATGACCTAAGGGGATCAACTGATCACCACCGCCGCACGACAGTAATGTCAAACTCTAGTCAGCCAATCATTACCGATATGTGTGGACCAGTTGACAGTAAAATATTACTTCCCACATGTATTCTTAAAATGAGACTTAAACATGTGATCATCATGATCGACAGTTGTGGTCGCATCATTGTCGGAGGACACATATTCCAACACACACAAGCACTTAAAACAAAGAGAAGAGTTACGAGATGTACAGCGGTCATGCAATAACGTGTCGGATCAATGGTCAAGGTAAATAAGATTAAGATAAGTGAATCACACATAAATAGGGGATAACCAAAATAACTAACTCTTTCAAGCATTTAGTACTAGTCCCAATTAGCTACTAATGCGCTTTTGGCGCCACTAACTACTAATCCGACCTATGTGAAATAAGTCAAAGCCTTGGATTTCTTATATTGGCTAAGACAAGAAGATTAAATCGACCCTAATTGTCATTAGAGTAACCTTGCAATCAAAGATTACACACGAGTTGCAAATTAAGGAATTAAGACCAAATACCAATTCAAAGACACAAACTTTGATAAAGAATAAAGGTTACTCACTAAGTTAGGTCATAAAATGCAAATTAAGGCGTAGTTAAATAATACTCTTTCAAGTTATTATTAAGAGACCAAATTAATAATCTAGCATGAAATTAACCCAATAAATAAGTGAATAAACCAATTCATATAACAAAGTCTCTAACTTTAATGCAATAACCCCAACCCCTAACAAATAATCTACTCTAACATAATTAAATTTAACACTAACTAAACTACTTACTAACAATAAAGATGAAATAAAAATAATTAGACTAACAAAGATTAATGCTTTGAATAAATTACCAACTAAAATTAACAAGAACATAAATAAATGCAATAAAAGAGAACGGAGAAAAAACAATGTACCAAACATGAATATTGAGCTATTAGAGTACTAGACTTGAAGATTGATTACAAAATATTCGAACTTGAAAATAATTTCATACTAATTTCTACTCTAAAATTAATCTAGAATAATTATAAAGGAATAATAGAGGAGTAAATTAATTTTTCTCATCTCATACTACTGTTACAAATAGTAATCTAGAAAATTCTTGTAGAGTTCAGATATCTAGCAATTTACAAGAAAAACTCTAGAAAAATTGAGAGTTATATACACAATTAGCTACTATCTAGAATAATCCATGTACTACTATAAATATCAATGTAAACCTCATTTAGAAGTGTGTAGCCTCTAGCTCCAACATGGAGCTATGAAGGTCATACCACCAATATCGCCTCCCCCAATAGTATGTAATTATACATATTCAACACATAAATAAAATTATCCTTGCTGAGAATATCGGGCTCACAATACTTCCGCTGCCAAAATTCCAACATGGTATCAGAGCCCATGGTTGTCAAATCTGGGCGATGATATTACGATCCTACCTCCTCCGTTCCATAAAAAAAATTCAAATAACAAAAAAAACTTATTTACTTCCTACACTTATTTTAAAAAAATATATTACTCTTCCCACAAAAAAAGGGGCCAAAAACGTCCGAGTGAAATTGTTGACGGACATGAGCCGGAACATTTCATTAAAAGCAATAGGGGAGCAAAAAGAAGAGTGCAAACCCGAAATCCGGGCAGTAAAAAAAAGAAAACTGACCAGACAAGGGTAACCAAAAAAAAAAAGGTTACCACGAAATTCGGATAGCAAAAGAGCTAATCCAAGGAGGGTAGCACACGAGGCTAACCCGAAATTAAACCAGGGAGGGTGATGCGGGAGCATTATGGAATGAAGAGGACAACGACAACAGAGCTGAATAACACGAAGTCCAAGGCTGCCTTACAAGAATTCCAAAGACGTGTAGGAGTATTAGCTAGTATTTCCTAGGTTGAGTCTGTTTTATTTTTTCTAAATCACTCTATTTTATTTTCGAATAAGATTAGGAAAACTAATTTATCCTAGTCGAGTTAGGAAACTTGTTATTTCCTAATTCTAGTTAGATTATTATTAGTTTAATTTCAGTTTAATATTCCTATTCCTAGTTAGTTTAGGAAAGAGTTAGATAACTTTTTAGACAAGTTAAGGAATTAGATCTCGAGTCAGATTGTGACATCGAGTAGGATTATAAATAAGGCTGATTTATGACATTATTTAGAGAGTATTCAGATTATGAGTTTTTAATAAAAGTTTACATATTGTGAGCTGTCAAATTAATCTTGCGAGGTTAGTTTTTATTTCTTCCTTGAGAGGTTGAAGTTATAGTAGGTTGAGCGATAACCTTGCGAGGTTAAAACGAGATTCGCTAATCTATCTTGTTCTTTGTTCCAAATTCACGCAATTACCAACAATATTTCCTTGTTTTCTGATCTTATACACGACATACTTCAAACTATACAATAATTCCGCTGCAATCAAACTAACGTTACATTCTAACGACCTAATTCTATATCAAATTGGTCATCAGAGCTATGTTCTAATTTGTTTCTTAACAAATTAATCTTGGGAAAAACGAAATCATGTCTCGAAAAAAACTCAAGCAAGCATTGAAGAAGTTGGAGGAATATGAGGAATAATTTTTATGGGAGGACATAACAAGGAGAATTGACCAGCTTTCATCCAAAAATGAGAAGTGGGAGCGTGAACTTAATCAATCTTGTGGAGCGAAGGAAGAAGTGAAAAATATTGAATCTTCTGAAGTTGTTCACGAAGAATAAAGAGAAAAGGATGGAGAGACGCCATAGAGCAGTTCGGACGACTGTCAAATTACAGAGAGCACTGACCTTATCCAAACGAACAGTCTAGAAGACTGTCAGATTCCGAATGATGAAGAGAAGGAGGAATCAGATTGAAAAAGAAAAGGCTGAAAATTTTACTAATATTCATGAAGAAGAGGAGCATGTGGAAGACGCGGATGAACAGCTCAAGGTTAATGTAACCTTACCCGAGGTTAATGTAACCTCAACCAAGGTTAATGTAACCTGAACCAAGGGTACTATAACCTCAACCAAGGGTACTATAACCTAGTTTCATGAACTTTCAAATCTGTCTATTCATGAACCCAACAAAGCTAATTTGATGCCGGGTAAGGTATTATTAGATGGTAATGATTGTTCAAATTTTCACAATAAAGAACCTTATCAATCTCCGCTTGATAAAGCGATTAATAAGAAGCTATATGTTGAAGATTATAAGTGCTGCTGGTTATTGAATTCGATATTTGTGGATGCTCACGATTGTCTTACTAGTTTAAGCAAAGACAATTTCAATTTCTCGAGACTCGTGCAAGGAGGGAGGTGGGGTGGAAGGCACAAGAAAATATGGTTCAAGCAGCAATCGCACGAGAGGTGCTTGAAATCGAACAAGATAGACGACCTTGAAATTTGCATCGAAGATGATGAGCTCAAGGATGATTCGAGTGCATTGTTATTCCTTATCAAAAATCTTGCGTCCCTATTTGTGAGATTCATATTTGATCCGGGAGGTCGATGGTCCAAGAACCGGGTCGATTCTTTTTTGAAGAAGGGGAGAATGATGTAGGTGCAATAAGGGAACAAATGAGAGCTACTGGAAACACACGGTTTCCTAGGTCGACTAGAAGAAACGGTATCCTAAACCGTATAGGACTTAGAATATTAGTTATTATTTTCGAATAAGATTAGGAAAATTAGCTTATCCTAGTCGGGTTAGGAACACTTGTTATTTTCTAATCCTAGTTGTTAGGGGATTTCTAAATTCTGGTTGTATTTTTAATTTTTAGTTAAATAAGTTTCCTAATTAGATTAGGAAAGAGTTAGATAGCTTAATTAGCAAGCTAGGGTATTAGAGTTGTGATCAGATTCCTGACATCGAGTAGTACTATAAATAAGGCCGATTTGTGACCTTATTTTTTAGATTATTCAGAAATAAAATAAGAAGTTTACGTTTAAGTAAACTTGTGTTTAATCTTGCGAGATTAGATTAGGACTCTTCCTTGCGAGGCTGAGTTATAGCAAATGCCACGTCTGCCACATCTGAATTTGGGGGAGACGAATATAACAACAACACTTCTTGGGACCGCTATCGCGAGCTATAACCTTGCGAGGTTAGAACGAGATTCGCTAATCTATCATGTTCTTTGTTCCAAATTCACGCAATTATCAACAATATTTTCTTGTTTTCTGATCTTATACACGACATACTTTAAACTATACAATAATTCCGCTGCAATCAAACTAAGTTATATTCTAATGACCTAATTCTACATCAAATTGGTCATCAGAGTTATGTTCTAATTTGTTTCTTAACAAATTAATCTTGGGAAGAATGAAATCATGTCTCGAAAAAAACTCAGGCAAGCATTGAAAAAGTTGGAGGAATATGAGGAAGAATTGTTACGGGAGGACATAACAAGGAGAATTGATCAGCTTTCATCCAAATACAATAAGTGGGAGCGTGAACTTAATCAATCTTGTGGAGCGAAGGAAGAAGTGAAAAAGATTGAATTAGCCTTATTTATTACTTATCAATAACTTTGAATCTAGATTGGTGAGGTTCGTATTTGATCCGGGAGGTCATTGGTCCAGAAATCAGGTCGATTCATTTTTGAAGAAGAGTAGTATGATGCGGGAGCATTATGGAATGAAGAGGACAATGACAACGGAGCTGAATAACACGAACTCCAAGGCTGCCTTACACGAATTCCAAAGACGTGTAGGAGTATTAGCTAGTATTTCCTAGGTCGAGTCTGTTTTAGTTTTCCTAAATCAACTCTATTTTATTTTCGAATAAGATTAGGAAAACTAATTTATCCTAGTCGAGTTAGGAAACTTGTTATTTCCTAATTCTAGTTAGATTATTATTAGTTTAATTTTAGTTTAATATTCCTATTCCTATTGTGAGCTGTCAAATTAATCATGCGAGGTTAGTTCTATTTCTTCCTTGAGAGGTTGAAGTTATAGTTGGTTGAGCTACAACCTTGCGAGGTTAGAACGAGATCCACTATCCTATCCGGTTACCTTGTTCCAATTCATGCATATCATTCAATCTAATTCTTTTTTTCCAATCATCTCCACGAAATTCAACACACAAATAGCCTGTTAATTCGTTTGTTTCAATATTTTTAATCCGTTTATAATTTAATTCCGCTGCCAGTTTTACAAACCCTAGATTCGTTCGTCCAAACCAACGAATTCTATATTAGAGGGTAGCACACAAGGCTATTCCGAAATTAAACCAGGGAGGGAAGCACATGAGGCTAACCCGAAATCAAACAAGGGTGATAAAAAAAATGTCAACCCAAAACATCATGGGATAAAACAATGAGACCCCAAACACAAAGGGCATAGACCCGACAAACACAAACAAGAAAACATGGGCATCGACCCTACAGAAAATTGGGACAAAAGATCCCACATTCAAGCAAGAGACACAAAAAAAATCACGGGAAGAGCATAACAACCAAGATTCAAGAAACAAAGCCAATCACAATGGGAAGCAAAGACGGAGAGGAGCATTATCAAAGAAGTTGCAAAATATGTAGTTGAAGAATACCACAGATAAAACAAAAATACACTTGAAAAAATCCAATTTTTTTTTTTTTTTTTGCTGAAGAGGGGCAAAGCCCCGATACAATTAACTACTAGCTATTAAACGGGGAATAGCAACCCCAAATATGATTTCTCGAAGGATAGGACGTAACACATTAAATGGAACATCTACATATGAAGGGATAGTATTTGAATTAATTACTCGATTGGCTAATACGTCCGCCGCTCTATTCGCTTTTCGATAAACATGCTCCAACTTCACCATCCAAGTAGTGCTTCAGATCAATTCTTTGGATCTTCTAACTATAAATTTTAGATTATTGCTTACTAACTGATCTTCATTAATTAACTTCACACACGGAAAGTTGTCCATGTTGACCAACAGCTTCGAGATATGCATCGATTTAGGTCTTTCCAACCCGGCAAGTAAAGCAAGAAGTTCAGCCTTCACATAGGTGAAAATACCACACGAGAAATAGTAGGCTGATCCAAAATTACCCATCTCATCGCGAAATATTCCACCACCGCCGGCCGGCCCTGGATTACCCTTTGAAGCATCGTCCGTGTTCAAAAGAATCCAACCATGCCGTGGATGATTCCAGCGGACATAAATCTCGACATTTGGAGGTCTAGGTGGAGGAATTAAGATGTCGAAATTGTCAAAAGCTTGTTTCGTTACTTCGAATTGTTGGCGCAAGAACAAATGAGGCTGACTCGGGTTCTCACTGTCCCATCCAAACACAATATTATTTCGCCATTTCCAAATCCACCAACAAGTGACAGCAAATAGAATAGGCCAGTCCAACATGGTTACTTCCACATAGTTACTCGCATTCTTGGTTAACCAATCAATAAAGGGGGTATTATAGAAAAATTTATTAAAGGGATTAATCCCTATGAGATACCAAATTTGCCGTGATGCCTGACAAGAGCGGAGTAGATGTTCGGTCGTTTCTTCTTCTTTGTTACAACTTGGACAAAGAGGATTATCACCCATATTTCTATTGAAACGGTTGACATTAACCATCAGACGGTCATGTGCAGCGAGCCATAAGAACATACAAATTTTTTGTTGAATAGGAAGTCTCCAAATGGTTCGCATAACGGAGTTTTAGGTGTTTGTGAATTTTTTGACCCGTGTAAATAACCTAGAGCCGTCTTGAGGGAGAACTTACCAGAAGAAGTTTCTTGCCAGTAAAGTGTGTCCTCTAGGTTGGGGTCTGGAATGAGTGATATAGATGCAATTTTCTGTAAGATAGATTGTGGTAACAAGTCAGCGAATTTCTCCCATTTCCACCCATTGCTCTCGCACCACATATCACTAACAGCTGCACCTAGGGAATCATCCAGAATAGGGGCAATATTATGGTCCGACAAACAAATGCCACCTACCCAAGAATGATCCCAAAACAGTGTCTGTCTTCCATTTCGCACGGCCGTTGCAGTTCCTGGCACAATTGTCTTAGCTTGAGACGATATTCCTGCCCACACATTTGACATATTTTTTTTAGGCTGAAATATGTCAATGTCACACCTGTTGTTGCAGTATTTAGCACGAAGTACATGAACCCATAGACTGGTTGGTTCCGTTAAAACTCTTTATCCGAGTTTAGTGAGAAAGGCTGCGTTTGCTTGCCTCACTGTGACTATGCGCAAACCTCCGCAAGATTTTGGTTGCTCGACTGTTTCCCAGTTAATAAGACGGACTAATTTTTTCTCTTCATCACCCCCCCACAAAAAGCGACGGGTTTTCCTATCTATTGTATCACAGACTGTTCTTGGGATTTTAGCGGTTTGCATGCTATAATTTACAATAGTCGAGAGAGTAGATTTAAAAAGTGTATCTCTACTTGCCAAGGAGAGTCGTTTGTGTTAGAAATAATTAATCTCATTATTCAACATATTTATATATGTGACATTTTAATTTAGTCATAAAATTAAAACTAGATCTTATGCATGCAAACATAAATAAGTATAGAGTGAAGGAAATGTAGATCTTTATACATACTAACATACTCATATATGTTGAAATTAATTTGTCATAAAATTAAATACGGATTTTATGCATGCAAACAATATAATAAAATAGATAAGAAATCATATCCTTACATTGAAATTTCGGTTCAAATGGGCACAAAAGAAATCTCCTTTTCTTTTGTTCTTGAGCTTTCCTTTAATGGAAGAACAAGATCCAAGTGTAGGATCTCTCCTTAGGAATAATACCCAAAGCTAACTCTTAATCTAATTAATATTATTTGAGCTAGTATAATATTAATCAAGTGAAAAATTGAACCAAAAATTATTTGGTTTTGGCTCCTAAAACCGGGTAGGAGAGGAGGAGAGGAAGAGAATTATTTTTATCTCACTAGAAAATAAAATTGTGAAGTGAATGAATAAAATTATTACCCACCAATTCATATGGTGAATAATAATTAAAATAAGCAAAAGAACTCCTTGTTCTTTTCTAGGTAGAACCGGGTAGGAGGAGAAGGAAAGGCCAATGCATGCACAAATTGTTCTTTACAAGAATGTGTAGGGTGCATGGCTAGAATTAGGTTAAGCATCATTATGCTTACCACTAATTAAACAAACACAATATATGTTTAAACCACCTCCCATTTTCGGCACATATGATAATATGGGATCCATATTATTTTTGTCAAATGTCAATATGTCACATGTCATATGTGACATAAATTTGTTATGTATTTTTATCATATTAAAAATCAACGCATTAATAAAAATACGTCATATACAAAAATCGACTTAGTAATTCATAATTACTTGTACCAAAATATTTTACCATTTATAAATCGCATCTATAATAATTCATTCAAATCCAATTGTTTCTTTAAACAATAATTTCATTCGAGTAATGATACAATTCGATTACTCAGACCGTATCTCATTTAATCACATTTCAATTTGATACGTAAATTTTACTTCCAAAATCGTCCGTCAATTTTTCAAGTAATTTAATTAACTCGTAACATTATACGATTAATTAAATGATCAATTAAGAGTGTTGCCCTATAGGTATGACCTAGGGGGTCAACTGATCACCACCGTCACACGACAGTAATGTCAAACTCTAGTCAGCCAATCATTACCGATATATGTTGACCGATTGTGATAACAAAATTACTTCCCAATTGTATTCTTTAAAATGAGATTTAATAATGATATTTAAATCATGTGATCGCACTATTGTTGAGGACACATTTCCCAACAATCTCCCACTTGTCCTCGACAAGTGTGCGTCGCCAATTCTCTTGTCCTATTACTATCTCCCACTCAATGCAAGGTGTCTTTCAGGTCGTACTTGCAAGTGATCATATCGAGAGTGGTTTCCTCGATCTGGAGAATAACTGATTGACCGGACTTATCTATCATAGATACTTTCCGAGCGTGGCCACGCATTTCCAGTTCATTACTCCTCGAGTGGCCCTGAGATATTGTTATAACCCTGACTAGAGGTGGACAATTCCTATCGCACTCATTCCCTTCGACTAGCCACAGCCATCATAACCCAAAATATGCCCATTTGACCCCATTTACGAAGGTCGTAGTAACACAAATCAAAGTTAATCTGAAACTGTGCCATCTTAGGCGAATAGTCTTTAGTCAAAAGAATCGACTCATTTGAATACTATAGTAGCTCTCGCCACGACCAGGCTATATAAATTTGCCAGAACTCTATAAGCGGTCATAAGGCCCGACAAAATGTTCCTAACAGTCTGCCTATGTGATCGACTAGTCATCTCACATGAATATATGGCACTTGAACTTGCTATCAATCGCCTCACACTCTAGTCACTTCGAGACGTCACCTCATACAAGTGACTATGGGCAAATACTATGTTAATCCGTGTTCACTTTAACGGGGTTCAATTGTCTCTACAACCCGTTTGGATATAACAATGTATAAATTAAAGATAAAAGACAAATGTGATTATGAACATGAACAAAAACAACACTTTTATTTCATTTCAAAATCTAACAAAAACTTGGTACACGTTTTAGTCCCATGGACGTAACATGTCCATCATGCTTAGCCTGCGATAAAGGCTTGGTGAGCGGATCGGCTATGTTGTCATCCGTCCCAACCTTACAAATCGCAATTTCCTTTCTTTCAATGAAATCTCTTATTACATGATACTTTCTAAGTACATGTCTAGATCTATTACTAGACTTTGGCTCCTTAGCTTGGAAGATCGTCCCACTATTATCACAATAGAGAGTGATGGGATCATTGGCGGTAGGTACTACTTTTAGACCTTCCGTGAATTGCCCGATCCACTGACTTCCTTGGCGGCCTTCGATGCTTTGCTATGTACTCGGCCTCCGTTGTAGAATCATGATTCTGACTTCCTTGAAGCTTCTCCACCTACGGCACCACCATTGAGCATAAACACGAAAACCGACTTGTGATTTCAAGTCATCTCTATCTGTTTGAAAACTTGAGTCCGTGTATCCATTAACACGCAACTCAGTGTCTCCTCCAAACACAAGGATAGAATCCTTAGTTCTTCTCAAGTACTTAAGGATGTTCTTGACAGCAATCCAGTGACTCTCACCTGGATTTCCTTGATATCTACTCGTCATGCTCAAGGCATACGAGACATCAGGACGTGTGCATATCATGGCATACATGATTGATCCAATAGCAGAAGCATAAGGGATCAACTTCATGTGTTCAACATCATGGGGTTCGGAGGGACATTGAGTCTTGCTCAATATCGTCCCGGTTACCATAGGTACCAAACCCGTTTTGGATTTGTCCATGCTGAACCGTCGAAGAATCTTATCGACATAAGACTCTTGACTTAGTGCCAATATCCTCTTGGATCTATCTCTATAGATTCGGATACCTAATATGCGTTGTGCCTCTCCTAAATCCTTCATTTGGAAGTGGTTACCTAACCACTTCTTAACAGAAGACAACATTGGAATATCATTTCCAATGAGTAGTATGTCATCGACACACAAGATTAGGAACACAACATTGCTCCCACTGAATTTCATGTATAAACATGGTTCCTCAACACTTCGAGTGAAACCATTTTCTTTTATAACATGATCGAATCGATGATTCCAACTTCTAGATGCTTGCTTAAGACCATAAATGGATCTCTTAAGCTTGCACACTTTGTTAGGATTTTTAGAATCAACAAAACCTTCGGGTTGTATCATGTACACCTCCTCTTCTAAATGCCCATTTAGAAAAGCGGTTTTGACATCCATTTGCCATATTTCATAATCATGAAATGCGGCGATCGCTAACATAATCCGTATGGATCTTAGCATGGCTACGGGGGCGAAGGTCTCATCATAATGGAGACCTTGGAATTGGGTAAATCCTTTTGCCACTAGCCTAGCTTTGTAGACATCATCATGTCCTTCTATGCCATTCTTGATTTTGAATATCCATTTGCATTAAAGAGGTCTTGCCCCTTTAGGCAAATCTACCAAGCCCCAAACTTGGTTTTCATGCATAGAATCCATTTCGGACTTCATGGCTTCAAGCCATAAGGAGGAATTTGGACTAGAGATTGCGGTCTTGTAGGTGGCGGGCTCGTCACTTTCTATAAGCAACACATCGAGTGTTCCATCTTCCTCGATTAGTCCCACATATCGATCGGGATGGCGAATTACTCGACTCGTCCTTCTTAGTGGAGGAGGTACAACCGCGTTACACGACGAAGGAACATCTTCTTGCGTCTCTACCTCGGTTTGTGGCTCTTGAACTTCATCAAGTTCAAAATTTCTCCCACTCTGTCTCTTAGAAATAAATTCTCGTTCTAAGAAGACAGCCTCGCAAGACACAAACACTTTGTTCTCTTGAGGTTTATAGAAATAGTAACCTCGAGAGGTTAAAGGATAGCCTACAAAGATGCACTTTTCAGATCTTGGGGCAAGCTTATTGTCGGATTTAGTTTTGACGTAAGCATCACATCCCCAAATTTTCATGTAGGATAGATTAGGAACCTTTCCTTTCCATATTTCAAATGTAGTCTTTTCGGTGGCTTTAGTGGGACTATTATTTAAAGATAGAATTGCAGTTTGGATTGCAAATCCCCAAAACGAGTTAGGTAACTCGGTTTGACTCATCATGGATCGAACCATATCAAGTAGGGTTCGATTTCTCCTTTCGGCAACACCATTCAGTTGTGGTGTTCCGGGTGGAGAAATTTGTGATATGATACCACAACCTTTCAAGTGTGAATCAAATTCAAGACTAAGGTATTCACCACCACGATCGGATCGTAGTGCCTTAATCCTCTTGTTCAATTGGTTCTCTACTTCGTTTTGAAATTCTTTGAATTTCTCAAATGCTTCACTCTTATGTTTCATTAAATAGATATACCCATATCTACTTAAATCATCGGTGAAGGTTATGAAGTAGTCATAATTACCACGAGTGGTGATAGTCATTGGTCCACATACATCGGTGTGTATGAGTCCCAATAGCTCACTAGCTCGTGTCCCTTTACCACTAAAAGGATTACGAGTCATTTTGCCAAGTAGGCAATATTCGCATGTACCAAATGATTGATAATCAAATGGCGTAATCACATTAGTCGAAACTAATCTTTTGATGCGATTCTCGTTTATGTGACCTAATCGACAATGCCAAATGAACGCTTCACTTGGGTCACTTGTTTTGAGTTTCTTTGATTGAATGTTATAAATATCATTTGTCGGATTTGAGGTCTCTAAAATGTAAATGCCATTGATAGAGGAAGCTTGGCCTATAACCAAGTCGTTCCTAGAAATAGTACAACGATTGTTCTTAATGACAAAACAAAAACCGTCCATGTCTAGCATGGCGATTGAAATAATGTTTTTAGAGAGCGTAGGCACATAAAAACAATTATGCAAATACAACTCAAATCCATTAGGCAAAGCTAAAACATAAGTTCCCTTGGATTCGGCCGCTACCCGAGCTCCATTTCCAAGGCGTAGATCCACATCTCCCTTGCTAAGCCTCTCCACATCTCTTAAACCCTGTAAATGATTACAAAGCTGAGAACCACAACCGGTATCTAGTACCCATGTCGTAGTGGAAGTATAATTTATATCAATAACATAAATTTCTTTAGGAATTGTACCTTTTGGAGCAATGAGTCCTTCCCTTATATTTCGCAAATACATGGGACAATTCCTAAGCCAATGTCCCATGCCATAGCAATAATGGCACTCATCATTAACTTGCTTGAAGTTTTTAATTTTCTTTCCTTTCTTCTTGAACCTCTTGCCCTTTGAAGCAAGAACTTGATTGCTAGAGCTCCCACTAGCTTTGGCATCTTTATCTTCCAGAGACAAAGACCCTATAGATCGCATGAGGTAGTCTTTCTGAGACGGACTCACACGAGGTCTAGTAGAAGTGGGTGGTTTAGAAGAGGTGATGAAGTTAAGGTTTCCATCCGAACCTATCCCGAAATGAAGTTCTCTAGTTGTATCGAAATTATTGTTGGAGCATACGTCGTCAAGAACATTGTGATATGACTCAATAGTTATCGGTGCGGTAGCATTTGTTGGATTCATTGTAATGCACTACAAATATGGAGGAAAGGAAATATTAACATTTGTCTTTTTAAATCATACTTGCAAATTAACAAGATATGAACATTTATATAGTGACCTCTACCCAACTATAATAAATGATTCCAAGACCCAAATTCATATCAACTTAGGCACGGGGTAGCCGATGCAACCTTCATTAATATAACTCGGTGGATTAACCTTTTAATCGATTCTACTTTTAGAACTCTTGGTCGATAAAATTACTCTAATGTTTATCTATAGCCCAAAACACATCAACAAGGGCACGGGGTAGCCGATGCAACCCTTATCAATAACTTTTGTTGAGTTCAATCCAAATTTCGAATAAATGTGTCCATTATCCAAACCCACATCAACTTGGGCACGGGGTAGCCGATACATCCCTTATCAACATGAATTCGGTGGATTAACATTCATCACCCACTTCCCCTACGTAACAAGGTTTGTACCCGGGGTAGCCGAGTGCACTCCCTCGCGAAATAGGTTTTCATGGTTTCTACTATTTGGTAAGGCTATGTCTCAATTGTTTGTTTTAGCGAGAGGTCATGTCAATTTATTATCTATCACGTTTTAAGTGAACTAAAGCGGTGAACTACGATAATTCGAATTGACACGGTCGATAAACTCGATAAAATAAGGATGCATGTTTTAGTTATGGCGATTTAGCGATGCATGTGACATAAAATAAAATGCAAGCATAAAGATAAATAAATCCTAGTATGGCCTTTCCTAAAATAGAAAAACTATTTAACTATTACATATTCGGAAACCAACTCCATTGGTCCCTTGAACTTCGGTTGTGGCACGCATCTCGAGGTAACACCGTCTTTATGTATTGCCATTCTTGAAGAAATCCGTCTTTGGGAACTTAGGAATGAATAAAATTACATAATAAATTACATAATTTCCTATTATACATTTGTAACTAAAATAAAATAAATCTATTAAATTACAAAACGGTGATACGAGATCACAATAAAAATTACAACCGAATCGATATTCCCATACATTTCGGGAAATACCAATTAAAATCTAAGGCCATACTAAGTAAAATTACATAATTCAAAATTACATAAATTAAAATTATGACAATCATAAAGAAAATGCAGCATTGTAATATGTATGAACATGCTCAATTTTATGCTAAATCGCCTTTTAATTAGCCAATATCGTATATTACTCGGTTTTTACGGATTTGCGTGATTTCAACATTTTATAATCACAAAAATAGATAAACTCATATTTATGCATAAGTTAATTACCCTAACCTCTTAGGACTCAAAAATTAGTCTTCACTAATAATTTGACCATAATTAACCCATATTTTATAAAATTGTTCATAAATGGACCAAAAATTACAAAAATAAGCTACTAAACTTCAAATAAATCACAAAATTTCAAATAAATTCAAAATTTGAAATTTAAACTCATGAACATTCTGGAAAATTTCCATGACACTCATAATGTTCAAAATCTTAGGTTAAAAATTTCGAAATTTTTCCGGAAAAACAATGTTGCGGTTTATCGATTTTTAATAAAATAATCATAAAAACATGGAAAAATTACTTTCACTAAATTTTCAATTTTAGATCTGAAAAAGATAATAAAATGCAACATTAGACGTTTTTCCTAAGTCATAGATTATGTTTTATTAATTTTCCACTAATAATGTCACTATTTATGCTATTTTTCTTCAAAAATCCATAAATCATGCAAAAAGACTTCTTTATAGCCAATTATTTTACACACATCTTGTAAAATTTCATGTGACAACATATTAATTTTCTATGACCAGATTCGAAATTTAACTCATATTAACCTATTTTTCACCTAAATCCGAATTTAATAATGAAAAATTCATTTTTCGAGCATAACAAGTCCAAAAATTATGAAAATTTACAGGTTATCTCAAAATAATATATGTGACAACATATCCAAAAACCAACTGAAAATTCGAAGTATAGCTAATTTTAGACCAAAAATAACATTTTTACTCATAAAATCACATTTAAATGCCATTATTGTAAATTATGAACAATAAAAATCCGAAAAATTAACCAAAATATCCTAAAATATTTTAGGACCAGAAATATTAACATGCATGGATTAATTTCGTGATATCTCATAATAACACAAATTTTACAAGTTTTATTTGTTATTCTTATAACTCGGAAAAACTTTTAACCGATTTGCATGCAAACAACCGTGGCTCTTGATACCGATTGAAGGAAATGTAGATCTTTATACATACTAACATACTCATATATGTTGAAATTAATTTGTCATAAAATTATACGGATTTTATGCATGCAAACAATATAATAAAATAGAGAAGAAATCATATCCTTACATTGAAATTTCGGTTCAAATGGGCACAAAAGAAATCTCCTTTTCTTTTGTTCTTGAGCTTTCCTTTAATGGAAGAGCAAGATCCAAGTGTAGGATCTCTCCTTAGGAATAATACCCAAAGCTAACTCTTAATCTAATTAATATTATTTGAGCTAGTATAATATTAATCTAGTGAAAAATTGAACCAAAAATTATTTGGTTTTGGCTCCTAAAACCGGGTAGGAGAGGAGGAGAGGAAGAGAATTATTTTTATCTCACTAGAAAATAAAATTGTGAAGTGAATGAATAAAATTATTACCCACCAATTCATATGGTGAATAATAATTAAAATAAGCAAAAGAACTCCTTGTTCTTTTCTAGGTAGAACCGGGTAGGAGGAGAAGGAAAGGCCAATGCATGCACAAATTGTTCTTTACAAGAATGTGTAGGGTGCATGGCTAGAATTAGGTTAATCATCATTATGCTTACCACTAATTAAACAAACACGATATATGTTTAAACCACCTCCCATTTTCGGCACATATGATAATATGGGATCCATATTATTTTTGTCAAATGTCAATATGTCACATGTCATATGTGACATAAATTTGTTATGTATTTTTATCATATTAAAAATCAACGCATTAATAAAAATACGTCATATACAAAAATCGACTTAGTAATTCATAATTACTTGTACCAAAATATTTTACCGTTTATAAATCGCATCTATAATAATTCATTCAAATCCAATTGTTTCTTTAAACAATAATTTCATCCGAGTAATGATACAATTCGATTACTCAGACCGTATCTCATTTAATCACATTTCAATTTGATACGTAAATTTTACTTCCAAAATCGTCCGTCAATTTTTCAAGTAATTTAATTAACTCGTAACATTATACGATTAATTAAATGATCAATTAAGAGTGTTGCCCTATAGGTATGACCTAGAGGGTCAACTGATCACCACCGTCACACACGACGTAATGTCAAACTCTAGTCGACCAATCATTACCGATATATGTTGACAGTAACAAAATTACTTCCCAATTGTATTCTTTAAAATGAGATTTAATAATGATATTTAAATCATGTGATCGCACTATTGTTGAGGACACATTTCCCAACATAGAGAAGAAATCGTCTTTCTTACTATGGAATTTCGGATTAAAGGGCACAAGTAAGATCTCCTTCTTACTTGTTCTTGAGCTTTCCTTAAAGTGGATGAACAAAGAATCCAAAATAGAATCCCTCCCAAATGTGAATACCCAAAGAAATCCCTTAATAACTAATATTATTTGTACTAGAAATAATACTAATCTTATTAAAAATTGACCCAAAATATTTATTTTGGTGTCTTGCAATTTCGGTCAAGAGGAAGGAATTTTTGGAGATTTTATCACTCTCATTTTTCATAAGATGTTGAGAGTAATATATTTTCTAACACACTAGAATTATTATATGAGGTAATGAATAATTAAAGAGAAAACATTAGTCTTTCTCTAGTGGGAATACCGGTTGGGGTATGGGTCATGGGGGAGCCAATGCATGAAAAAAGTGCTCTTCTCAAAAGCTAGGTATGCATGGCTACTAACTAGATTTAATTATTGTGTTTTCCACTCAAGATAAAACATAATATAAATCTTATACTCCCTCCCTTATTTCGGTACACCTAAAATAAAATGGGTAGTCCATTTTATTTTGTCACTTGATAATTTTGTCATATGTAACATATTATATGACATGTCACGATGTAATGTATTTTTAACATATTAAAAATCAACATACTCATAAAATATGTCATTTACAAAATCGACTTGTAATTCGTAATTACTTGTACCAAAACAGTTTATCAAATTATAATTTACAACGTCTTGTATTTATAATAAATTATTCATTCAATTTCAATTTCAATTGTTTCGTAAACAATAATTTTATCCAAGTAATAAAACAATTCGATTACTTAGACCGTATCTAATATAATCGAATTACAATAAGATACGTTAATCTCACTCACAAATCATTCGTCAATTTTAAGCAATTCAATTAACTCGTATCGGCATACGATTAATTAAATAATCAATTAAGGGTATTTCCCAATAGGTATGACCTAAGGGGATCAACTGATCACCACCGTCGCACGAGAGTAATGTCAAACTCTAGTCAGCCAATCATTACAGATATGTGTGTACCAGTTGACTGTAAAATATTACATCCCATATGTATTCTTAAAATGAGATTTAAACATGTGATCATCATGATCAATAGTTGTGATCGCATTATTGTCGGAGGACACATATTCCAACAATCTCCCACTTGTCCTCGACAAGTGTGCGTCACCAGTTCTCTTGTCCTATTACTATCTCCCACTCAATGCAAGGTGTCTTTTAGGTCGTACTTGCAAGTGATCATATCGAGAGTGGTTTCCTCGATCTGGAGAATAACTGATTGACCGGAATTATCTACCATAGATACCTTCCGAGCGTGGTCACGCATTTCCAGTTCATTACTCCTCGAGTGGCCCTGAGATATTGTTTTAACCCTGACAAGAGGGTGGACAATTCCTATCGCACTTATTCCCTTCAACTAGCCACAGCCATCATAACCCAAAATATGCCCATTTGACTCCATTTACGAAGGTCGTAGTAACACAAATCACAGTTAATCGGAAACTGTGCCACCTTAGGCGAACAATCTTTAGTCAAAAGAATCGAATCATTAGAATACTATAGTAGCTCTCGCCACGACCAGGCTATATAAATTTGCCAGAACTCTATAAGCGGTCATAAGGCCCGACAAAGTGTTCCTAGCAGTCTGCCTATGTGATGAACTAGTCATCTCATATGACTCTATCACACTTGAACTTTCCATCAATCGCATCACACTCTAGTCACTTCGAGACGTCACCTCATACAAGTGACTATGGGAAAATACCATATTAATCCGGGTTCACTTTAACGGGGTTCAATATTGTCTCTACAACCCGTTTGGATGTAACAAAGTATAAAAGGAGTTTTCAGATTTAAAAACTCGAACGACGAATGTGATTACATATGAACAGTCAATACCTGGTTACTACTTCATATTTTTATAATCCATTTTCATCTTATGTGTAGTTATTCATCTCAATGCAATTGAAATGACATAAGACATGACTCATCATGTTAAGCCCATGAGAAGGCTTTGGTTGGTAGGTTTCATCAACTTCTTGTACCTTACTCAACCTTACTACATTCTTGTTTTCCTTTGTAATGTATACATTTGCATTACAAAACTTTCTGAGTACGTGTCTAGATCTAATCTAGACATAAGCTCTCTAGCCTTAGAATAGCTCCCACTGATTTCACAGTGTGCGGGACTCATCCTTCTTGCACATCTCATGATTGCAAGTGTACTCAATTTCCGTTGTAAATATCTCTCATTGTTCTTTATTGCCTAGAACGATTCTAGCAAATCTATTTCTTAAATAACATAGCCATAATGGTTCCTTGACCATCCTAATGTGTTTTGATTATGGTTTTGTCGGAAACCATGCGCAATCTCAATTGTCAATCATTTGTGTAACACCCTTACACAAAATTGCACCAAAAACACTTTGCTTTACATCCTCAATGCTTCTGCAAGCACTTAAGGGTAATCAATTTGAAACAATTCATCATACTTAAAGTATATGAAGTGTTATACATCATTTCCTATTTAATTGATTCGGCAGCGGAAACAAATGGAATCAATCAAATATGTTCAACTCGATTGAACTAATCATGAATCTTATCAACATAAGACTTCTTATTTGATGCTAATATCATGTGGATTTATCTCCATAAATTCGGATATTAAAGATGTATTATAATACTCCATAAGTGTCAAATCATTCCCAATGATCAATATGTCATCCACATATAAGACTAATTAAAATTTCCGTAACTCCCACTAAATTCCATGTATCAATACAACTTCTCGACTTATCGAGAAAAGTTTTATACCATGATCAAATCATTGATTCCAACTCATTGATGTCCTACTCAAGACCCTCTCTTAAGTTGCACATTATCTCAGGATTGCAAGAATCTACAAAACTCAAGACATGTATTGAATACATTCCTTCTAATTGAAGAAGTAGGTTTTAGATTCACTTCCTATATGTATATCATCATAATGAAACACAATCTCTAAGAAGATCCAAATAGATTTAAGCATTTCAACTAGTGCAAAACCCTTTGCTACCAATCAAGCTTTGAAATCTCTCTTTATTAGTGCAAAACCCTTTGTCACTAATCAAGCCTTTTATTTCGGATTTTCATGGCTCTAAGCCTTGTATTGAGTTGTGACTTAAACATTCTCATGTAAGTCATATGTTCATTACTTTCTAGAAGTAACATGAGTCAATTAATTGCTTTGTAAGTTGTAAGATTTTTGCTTTCTAAAAGTAACACTAATTCATCATTTTCAACAAGTGATGAGTTTAACCTCCTAGGTTTTGAAGAAACAACGTCTTACACAAAACGTCTCATGTAGCCAAGAAAGACCAGTTTCTGGCGACATAACATTCTTTGTGGCTCTTTGAATAATTTCTCCCACTCTGTCTTCTAGAAATAAACTTGTATTCTAGAAAGATGACTTCAGCCGAGCCACAAACTTGTTGTACTCCTGATTATAGTAAGGAAAAATGAGCATTTGTTTCTTTGTGAAAACTTACAAGCATGGTACCCTACCATTTCATATCTCATATGAATCGTTTTAGATTTAGTGGAAAAATAATTTAGACAAAATGATAAAATCCCCAAAAAGGATCAAGTAACTCAAAGTAACTTGATTGAAGTCCAAACCATATCGAATAGCGTTTGATTTCTTTATCCAACCACACATTATCCCATAATGCATGCTAAGAGAGATTAGTTTGTGATACTATATCACATTTCCTTTGGCTTATATCAAAGTCTTCACTTTGATAATCCCATCACGACTAAATCGTGATTCCTGGAACTCTTTGAACTTCGTCAAAAATTTCTCTATTTACCTTATTAAGTGAACATATTAGTGTCAACCTAAATCGTTGGTAAAAGAAAATGATCAACCTATTTTGAATCAATGATTTACAACCTCGATCTCCTTTTCAACCAAAAGGCACGAGACATCTTGCTTTGAATACAAGATACACATATACCATAAGATTAACAACCTAATGGTTTCAAGAGTACTCGATAACTCTTTGCGTTCATTATTCCAGAATTTAAGGTTTAATCTTGGGATACCAATTTGAGTATTGCATCATCTACATCATGTATCATTCTAGTTTGGTTTAGAATATATTCATCTTGATAATGGGCTAGCCATACATCAAATCGTGGTGTATAGGGTCACAAAAGTGAAACCTCTTTTGTATCTTAACAAGTTTATATTCTTATTTAGAGTTTATGCACTTAATAGTCATAATTAAGTACAACTATAAAACCAAAACTTAGATTGATTACACAATGACTCTATCTCTCGATATTATTTGATGCTAGTCGCCATATTATAATCATCTTATTTATCGAATACAATGATGAAAACCTCCACTAGTTTCTAATAATGACGAAGTAGTACTAGCAAAATTTATGTTAATCAAATAAACATTTAAAGAAGAAGGTCCCATTATATGTCCCACAACTAACTTGTTGATTCTTCAATAATTTGGGGTAGTTTCCTTTCTAGCGTCCGACAATTAAGACAATGGAAACTTTATCGGTCGGAATTGATAGGTTTAGTATCGTTATTCTCAATAACTTTACTTTTAACATTACCTTGTATCAATTCCATTCTAATTTTACTTCTTTAAAACCTTATCCTTTTCTTAACGGTTTAAGAGAATGCTCCCACTCATTTCAATGAGTCTTTGCTAAGAGAAGCAAAATTGAAATTCATGAAGACTACTCTTCATTCGTTTGTTTAGTCTTAAAACTTTCATTGAAGTGGTTGCGGTATTTTGGTCAATTTTGATTTCAAACAAATCTAGTTAACAAAATGATGTAACGTTTCAAAGTACTTAACTCAATTAAGCATATGAGAAACAATTCATTGTAAGTAGATATGTTAGTCAAGAATAAAAAACCCTTTTGATTACGAATATCTTTTATCTATACTCTTCACAAGAGATCCGCACAATGGATAATACGAGGTTTTTAGAAGAAAAATTCAAGTTTTGTCTTTAGTTACGATGTTTTAATCAAGATTTGAATCAAAAATCGAAATGATATCGTATATGAATTGTGGTAAAGAAATAGAACAATATGATAACGGAATAGTGGAAAACTTAACATTTATCGTTTTATTAATACTTGTAAATAACAAGTAAAGCATTTACATAGTGACCTCTACCCAACTATGATGATTCCAAGATCCAAATTCATATAAACTTGGGCACGGGGTAGCCGATTCATCCCTTATCAATATAACTCGGTGGATTAATTCTTTAATCGATTATACTTTTAGAACTCTCGGTCGATAAAATTACTCTAATATTTATCTATAGCCCGGAACACATGCGACTACGGTCATGAATACTTCCGTTGAGCTCAATCCAAATTTCAAATAGATGTGTCCATGATCCAAATTCACATTAACTTGGGCACGGGGTAGCCGATTCATCCCTTATCAACATGAATTCGGTGGATAGACATTTATCACCCACTTCCCCTACGTAACAAGGTTTGTACCCCGGTGTGGCCGAGCGCACTCCCTCACGAAATAGGTTTTCATAGTTTCTACTTTTTGGTAAGGCTAAGTCTCAATTGTTTATTTTAGCGATAGGTCATGTCAATTTATTATCTATCCCGTTTTAAGTGAACTAAAGCGGTTAACTACGATAATTGTAATTGACACGGTCGATATACACGAGTTAATGATAATGCATGTTTTAGTTATGGCGATTTAGCGATGCATGCAACATATAAATAAAATGCAAAGCATAAATAAAATCCTAGTATGGCCTTCCTAAAATAGTAAATATAATAAACTATTACAAATTCGGAGACCAAATCCTTTGGTCCCTTGAACTTCGGTATTGGCACGCATTTCAAGGTAACATTCTTTGATGGATTGCCTTATCGAGTGGCACCGTCTTCAAGGAACTCCGGAATAAATAAATTACATAATAAATTGCATAATTTCCTATTATACATTTGTAATTAAAAATAAAAATAAATATATTAAATTACAAAACAGTGATACGAGATCACAATAAATTACAACCGAATCGATATTCTCATACATTTCGGGTAATATGAATTAATACTAAGGCCATACTAAGTAAAATTACATAATTCAAAAATTACATAAAATTAAAGTATGACAATCATAAATAAAATGCAGCATTATAATATGTATGAACATGCCCAATTTTATGCTAAATCGCCTTTAAGAAGCCAATATCATATATTAATCGGTTTTTACGTATTTGCGTGATTTAACCTTTTAAAATCACAATAATTACATAAATTCATATTTATGTACAAGTTAATTACTCTAACCAACTTAGGACTCAAAATTAGTCTTCACTAACATATTGACAATAATTAACCTATATTTCTTAATATTGTTCATAAATGGACTTAAAATACAAAATTATGTCATAAACTTCAAATTAAATCATAAAAATTTCAAATAAATTCAAAATTTGAAATTTAAACTCATGAAAATTCTGGAAAAAATACCATGACACTCATAATGTTCAAAACTTAGGTTAAAAAGTTCGAAAATTTATCGAGAAAAACAATGTTGCGGTTTATCGATTTATCAATTATTATCACAAAAAATTGAGAAAAAATATTTTTATCAACTTTTCACTTTTAGATCTGAAACATATAATAAAATGCAACATGTGACATTTTTCCTTAGTCATGAAGTATGTTTTAGCATTTTTACTAATTGAAGTCACTATTTATGTGATTTTTCATCAAAAATTCATAAATCATGCATAAAGAATTCATTATAGCCAAAAATTTTACAAACATCTTGTAAAATGGCATGTGACAACATACTAAATTTCCATGACCAGATCCGAAATATAACTCATATTAAGCTATTTTCCCATTTAAATACGATTTTAATTTGAAAAATCCATATTTCGAGCATAACAACTCATTTTATTATGAACATTTACAGGCCATCAGTAGATAATATATGTGAAAACATATCCAAAAACAACTTAAAATATCAAAGTTTAGCTATTTTTAGTCCAAAAATGACATTTTTATCATAAAAATCACATTTTAATGTCATTATATTATAAAATGAACAATAAAAATCCATAAATAAACCAAAATATCCTAAATACATTTTAGGACCAGAAACATTAACATGGAAATAAATTTCGTGATATTTCATAATAAACACAAATTTATAAATTTTGTTTGTTAATCTTATAACTCGGAAAAACAATAACCGATTTGCATGCAAATAACCTAAGGCTCTTGATACCGCTTGTTAGAAATAATTAGTCTCATTATTCAACATATTCATATATGTGACCTTTTAATTTAGTCATAAAATTAAAACTAGATCTTATGCATGCAAACATAAATAAGTATAGAGAAGAAATCGTCTTTCTTACTATGTAATTTCGGATTAAAGGGCACAAGTAAGATCTCCTTCTTACTTGTTCTTAAACTTTCCTTAAAGTGGATGAACAAAGGATCCAAAATAGAATCCCTCCCAAATATGAATACCCAAAGAAATCCCTTAATAACTAATATTATTTGTACTAGAAATAATACTAATCTTACTAAAAACTGACCCAAAATATTTATTTTTGTCTCTTGCAATTTCGGTCAAGAGGAAGGAATTTTTGGAGATTTTATCACTCTCATTTTTCATAAGATGTAGAGAGTAATATATTTTCTAACACACTAGAAATATTATATGAGGTAATGAATAATTAAAGAGAAAACATTAGTCTTTCTCTAGTGGGAATACCAGTTGGGGTATGGGTCATGGGGGAGCCAATGCATGAAAAAATTGCTCTTTTCAAAAGCTAGGTATGCATGGCTACTAGCTAGATTTAATTATTGTGTTTTCCACTCAAGATAAAACATAATATAAATCTTATACTCCCTCCCTTATTTCGTTACACCTAAAATAAAATGGTTAGTCCATTTTATTTTGTCACTTGTTAATTTTGTCATATGTAACATATTATATAACATGTCACAATGTAATGTATTTTTAACATATTAAAAATCAACATACTCATAAAATATGTCATTTACAAAATCGACTAGTAATTCGTAATTACTTGTACCAAAACGGTTTATCAAATTATAAATTACAACGTCTTGTATTTATAATAAATTATTCATTCAATTTCGATTTGAATTGTTTCGTAAACGATAATTTTATCCAAGTAATAAAACAATTCGATTACTTAGAACGTATCTAATATAATCGAATTACAATAAGACACGTTAATCTCACTCACAAATTATCCGTCAATTTTAAGCAATTCAATTAACTCGTATCGGCATACGATTAATTAAATAATCAATTAAGGGTATTTCCCAATAGGTATGACCTAAGGGGATCAACTGATTACCACCGTCGCACGACAGTAATGTCAAACTCTAGTCAGCCAATCATTACCGATATGTGTGGACCAGTTGACTGTAAAATATTACATCCCACATGTATTCTTAAAATGAGATTTAAACATGTGATCATCATGATCAACAGTTGTGATCGCATTATTGTCGGAGGACACATATTCCAACAGTTTGGTAGCCAAACCCGACAACCTTTTGTTTACGTTTTCTTCTAGATGAGTGAAGGTATGGCGAGTAACCCTTCCATTAATAGTTGGCATTCCAAGATAAGTACCCAAATCATCCGTTTCCTAAAACCCAAGGGCTAATCAGACTGCTTTACGAGTACTGGGCTCGGTATTTCCTGAGAAAAATACTCTTGACTTCGTATTGCTTATCTTTTCACCCGACGCTATACAAAAATTATCTAGTACATGCCGTATAACTAGATCCTACTCTTCACTTGCCTCAGCAAAAATAACCATGTCATCTGCAAAGAAAAGATTGGTAATGGACGGTCCATCATAGCCAACTACGATAGGTCTCCAGTTATTATTCCGAACCTTGAGATCAATAGCTTGTTGTAATTTTTCAAGGCACATAACAAAAATATACGATAATAAAGGATCACCCTATCTAACTCCTCTAGTTGGAATAAATTGCTCAGTTGGTTCGCCGCTCCATAGAATCTGCATACGAGCGGTCGTAACACATTCCATCACAACATCGATCAAGAGCCTAGGGAAATTCATGTCGCTCAAAGTATGCCTAATAAAGCTCCATCTCTGACGGTCATAAGCCTTTTAAAGGTCTATCTTAATAGCCGTAAAACCCAGATGGTCTGTCTTCTTTCGGATAGAATGGATGGCTTCTTGAAAAACGACAATAATGTCTGTGATTTGTCTTCCAGGGACGAAACCGCTTTGAGTTTCAATTCAGAGATAAGATGAGACAATACTTTTATGATATGGTTAGCTAGTGTCTTGCTGTTAATTTTATAAGCGGCATTACATAGACCAATAGGGCGGAATTGAGAAACCACCTCTGGAGCAATAACTTTCGGAATAAGAACTAAGTGTGTGTCATTGACTCCCTCTAGAAAACCTTTACCTTCCTACGCTTTAATTACGATTTCACAAAGAGACTCCGCAACTAGAGACCAATTCTTCAGATAGAAAAGAGCTTGAAAACCATCCGGGACGGGAGCTTTTAGTGAACCCATATGATTAATCACTCGTTCTATTTCAGCAATATTAAACGGTCTAGTAAGCCATTCCCTGTCTTTATTATTAAAAGCTTGGAACAAATCCCATGGGAGATTGTCCTCGACCTATTTCTCATAATCATCTGTGTATAAGGTTTTATAGTAATCAACAATAAATTTCTTAACCTCAGACGGATTTTCAACCCAATCTCCGTTTGTATTTTTAAGGGTCGTAATTTTATTTTTCCATCTTCTAACTAAGGTGCTTACATGAAAATAAGATGTATTACGATCCCCGTCTTTAATATACATAAGTCACGATTCTTGGTATCAAAGAAGCTCCTCCTACCCAAGTATTTCATCGAGCTCCCGACGCAAATTGGCTTCAAATTTGACAAGATATCCCACCCTAGACTTTGATAATTCACGCTGACACCCGCCTATTCTCGCTATCAGCTTCTTCTTCCATCTAAAAATATTGCCGAATATTTGTTTATTCCAATCTTGAAGTTTCTTGGTTAAATGATCAACTCGAGTAGGAAATACACCGTCATTTGGCCAGTTTTCTTCGATAAATTCTGTGAAATTTTCGTGCTTTAACCAACAAGTAAGCTTGAAATCGGAAGGGGCGATTAATATTAGCTGTCGATGCAAACCCATTTGGTGAGATCAAAAGTGGACAATGATCAGATTGGAAAGCCAGAAGATGCGAACCATTGCATCCTCGAACTTAGTTCCCCCGTTCGAATTACAGAGTGCCCTATCCAACCTTACACTTTGTCTAGTCTTACCTCTAGCCCAAGTTTGTGAAGAACCCGTAAATGCCAATTCAATTAGCTCACAATTCTCAATCCAGTTATTAAATTTTCACATCTTCGTGCCATATTATAATAACCTCTATGTCTTTTTTTGAAGAAATCCAATAATACGCATTATATTAAACACAAACATCCACATGCATCTTCCTCTTACCAATACACGTAAAACCCAACAACATTTCAACAAATACATACAATCAATTCACATATAAAAAAATCTAACAACTACTCCTACTGCCGTTCTAAAGTTGATTGGGTCTACTGTCTAATGAAAGGGTCTCTTTTTATAATCTACTGAATATACAAAATGACATGTCCCTGTGCTCAAAACGCACGACATACAAACAGAAGTGCCAGCTCATTAAATGAGGAGTAAAACCGTCAACTTCTTCTTACTTGCTTCTCTTCGTTTCTTACTCAGCCAAGTAACTAGGCTCTTCAATTGCAAACCTCAATTAAATACACAGGATGAATTGCAAGTATCACCAAGATGAAGTGAGTTGCTTGATTCGACTTAAAGTCGGGCCTGGATTGCTGCTGGTCGATTGAATGCAAGACGGAGATGGGCAGAGGAGACTGATTGAGGTGTGAAGTATAGTGATGGCAATTCGAGTCGGGTTTCGATTGAATATGGAGATGATGGCGTATTGTGTTTGCTCGGGTCTGGAGTTAGAAGGAGCAAGCCATGGTGGTCTGAAGGAGCAGGGTGTGATAGCTTGTCGGGGACGGGTGCAAATCTAGGGATTGATGTCCTATGTGGCAGCTCAAATTGCTGCTGGTTGCGTGAGAATCCTTATGTCATGGGATAATAAATGACAAGTTTGGTTACACGTCCAAGTCATTACCTAACGCCTAAAACTGATTTTAATTGATGGAAAATAAAGTTTAGGGTACACTTAGTGATAATGACAACAATTAGGGGCACCATGTATGTTTTAAAAAGTATAGGGGTACCATGTAGAAAGTCGAAAAATTGAGGGGTGACATGTAGAATATCCCTAAAATTAATTTTGATGCCGCTATATTGTCGGAGACGGAAATAGGCCTGGGTATGGTGGGTAGAAATGATGAAGGGTCGATTGTAGTGGCGGCAGCTTGTAGAATGCGTGCAGGGTGGTCTTTGGACATTGCTGAGGCTGGTGCGGCAAGATTTGGTGTTGAAATGGCTAAGAGTTTGGGGTTATCAAAAGTCATATTGGAAAGCGACTCGTTGAAGCTCATCTCTGCCATGAAGCAACGAAATAGTAGTAAATCACCATGGGGTCTGATTGTTGATGATGTGCTAGATTATCTTAATTTCTTTATTGAATGGGATTATTGTCATGTCAAACGGGGTGGAAACACGGTAGCTCATTACGTTGCACGTATGTGTAATCTTGTAGGGGATGAGTTTAAGATTGTAACAGATTTTCCGGATGTTATTTTGGCATTGGCGGAGCTTGATTTGCAATAAAAGAATCCGTATCCCGTTTGATCTCAAAAAAAAAAATGTTGATGGAATTGCTAGAGAATGTACGAGGCAGGGGCTGTTTAAATTGGCAAATCATTTGTCAACTTATCTCTTTTATTTGTACTAGTTGTTACGCCGCGCCCTCTCGGGTGCGGAGCCCCAATTTGGACAACTGTTTATGGAATCCCGATAGCAATACCGTGTAGGTACGTACCGTGCGTATGTGTATAGAATAGTATGTTAATTACTTTGCCAATTTGGGCCAAACCATTTAGCAGCCATATTGGCAGCCTGACTGCACTATTATGGGTGGGCATCATCATATAGGATGAAAGTCATAATAAAGTTATGATGATAAAGAGTAGATAGGATTATGATGGGACAAAGTGAGGAATGCATGTATGGAGAAAAACGTAGTTTTGCAGAAAAAATAGTTACTTATACAGAATACTTAGGGTGCGTCTAGTAGCTATATGTTACTAATTATCTGCTACTGCCAAAAATTGCTGTTTTTTTGCTTCCCTAACCTAAGATTTTTATTTCTTATACTTGAAAGTGTGCAACGTTTGCAAAAGTGAATTAAAAGTTGCTAAGGTAGGCTAGGATCATTTTGTTGTTTAGTTTAGAGAGACTTGCTTGAGCACCCACTTCAGCTGTTGTGTTCGAGAAAGAGTTGTGGTAGGCATGACCTGAACGTACAGCCTAACAGTCCTTAATTTGTTCTCAATGTACTTTAGGTAGCTCTCCCGTTCATGCAGAAATGTCACATGAATTTACGTTGAGTTTTAGATAATGATCTACATATATTATTTCTCGTTACGCTGAGGCTGGGTTGTTTTGAAGATGTATGAACGCTTCATATAATGTAAACATAATATTTTGGCATGGCAATTTGTTTCGGAAGGCAGAAAATCTAAAACCTACAAAGTGCATATAAAACACACCCCACCTTCCATATGCACATTGGGGTTGAAAAGGGATACGTGTTTGTCAAAAATTGCCACCGTTTGTACCTGCACAGGCATTGAGTACAAGATGGCCGCTGTAGCCAGTAATCTGACAACACCTGACCATGGAGTGACGTTTCATTTAAATCGTTAGTACATTCATTAGCAACATTACGAATAAACTCAGAAGCGCTGGGATAAACCACAATTATCAGATCATGACCAGAATAAAGGAAATCCAACATATCTACCCCCAAACAAACAACAAATTTCATCTACTTCTTCACTGTATTTCACACTACCATTCCTAGTCTACAACTGCAATTTTTTTCATATTTTATGAAAGGTTCATAAATACTTAGAGAGGGACCTCTACCTATTTTACACGCCTTAATAGTCGCTCCTCATTTAGTTGACTTGTCTTTATAATATGTACTCCGTACTTGTTTCTTAGCTTCTTAGGAACTATTTCAATTGGTTTTATGTGCTTCAAACGACACTATCCTCAAAGCTCCATCCTTATACCAAATACAAAAGGGTGCCAAAGTTACATAAATGACCGACCTATACGGTCAATACAGAAATCCAATTAGAATATGGGCTACTCCCTCATTTATCAACGAGCACATTAAAGGCATTTACCTCTTCTTGTACCCTTCAGCAGGATCATTGAAACCATAATGAACATCAAAGTCTAAATTACAATAAATAATTCACGTAGATTGTTAAAAGAAAAAAAAGGAAGAACACGATAAATATCGGCACTTAGCAGAGACATTTAGTATGTGGTGGGAAATAATAAGGAATGGTGAGAAATATTACTTGCAATCAGAGCGATTCAGAAATTCATTTCGCTTTCTTTTGTTCTTCCCGGAAGGGGTTGTTGCCATTATCGTCATTATCACTCTCTTCATCATCATTGCTTTCTCAGCGTTGTCATCACTGTTGTCATCATCATCAATGTCATCACGCCATAATACAACATAGGGAATAATCTAGTCTCAAATGGCAGAGCTGCATGAAGGAATCATAACATAACTTAAAAATTTGAATAAAGAAATTGAATAAGTCATAGCTTATCTAGCCAATTTACCCTATCTCATACTCTTATTATATTAGATTCTAAAGATCTTTAGCCTGTCATGTTTCAAATGTTTCAATTTAGTAATTTTTCAGCCAAGACTAAATTATCATTAATACATTCGTCATTTGAAATATGTTGAGATTTCAAAAAGTCCCCAGAATGTTCACATTGTTCACTTGGTTTGCCATCCTTAAACACTTTTTAGGCTTTTTCTAATTGTAGGAGCCACCCCAGGAGACATTCGATTAACGTCTTACAAAGTAACAAAACTAATAAGATAGATGTAGTAGTTGTGGGTATTGAAAATTTGGAATATAGTTTAAAGAGGTAATCAGCGCATCCTATTGCCTTTTTCTAGATATGCTCGTCCTCATCAACCATATAATAAGTCTAGGTAAGAAAAAACATTTTTTTTTTTGAAAAAATAAGGATATTTTGCCAGTCCTATATAATGATATGGCACTTGTTCTCTCCATATCTCCCTCACTCTCTTTCAATATAAATAAAACCAAACAAAGTTTCTCTCCCAACCGTCTCCACCGTTCCCTCTAAAACCGAGCCATGCCCAAGACAACCTCTCCCTCTTCCCTTCTCTCCCTTATTCCTTCTCTCTAATCTGAACAATAAAAAATAGAGTCTTTCTCCCTTTCTCTCTCCAACTCTCTCCGCTTTTTTTGTCTCAAACTGAATAGAAGCCAAACAAACATTCTTTGTCCTCCTTCCCGTTTTTGTGACTATGTGATAGGTATGCATCTAGGCTCATGTAAGCAATATTAGTGACAAAAAGCATTTTGAACAAGATTAAGATTAAACACAAACGCTCTACCCCCCCCCCCCACACACACACTATATCTCTCTGTCTCAACACTTGACCCAACCCATTATATCCCTCTGTCATATCATGCAGAATTAACACCATACCAAGCTAGAGAAAACCATATGTGAAACTAAAATGACCCTACTCAGTCATATTAAGATGAATCAGATATGGGTTTGAATCATAGATGAGTCATATCTGAGTCATTCGGAAGGTGCAAGTGAGTCTGAAAGTGAGTCTGAAAGTGAATGCTAATCATACACAGGTCACCCTAAAATTAAGATGAACCCTCCTCACCCCCTTTCCCTTTCCCTTCCCCTACGACAACGCCACCCTTGAAAATTGGGTTAAAAAAACAGTTTAATTGTAAATAGTCAGTGTTGCTACGCTAATAGATGATTTAATCTGGGAAATTTCATAAAATTAGGAAAAGTTCGGAAAAATCTTACATTAAATTATGTCAAAGTCAATGGGTGTTTCAGCCATCTCCTTCCTCTCTTCCCCATTCTATTTCCCTTTCTCCTTCTCCCTCCATCTACAACACTTTTCTTGATTCAAATATATTGTCAGATATCTAAATAATAAACCGTTTATGTATTAGGAACAACGACATCAGAGAGCCTGCACTTAATAGAATTTTGGGTACCTTGCGCGAAAGAAAAGGTAAAACAATCCTATTCAAATGCCTGTGTTGAATTTTTTTTTTATAAAACTACTAACCTTTACTTGTAAGTAATGTCACAGAAAGCAACTTAAAACTAAAAATCACACATGGTAATATTGATGGAAAGTAGCGTAATCAAAGTGTTCCTGCTTTGATGGAAGATATTTCAGTTTTCTAGTAATATGATTTAAAAGGAGGTTCATTCCAGGTGAACAACTTCTACAAAACAATTAAGGTTAAGAGATTCAGAACACTATGTTGAAGCAGTACACTAATTTCAGAGATATCATTAGATCTTTCTCAACAATAATTCAGAAAAAAAAAAAGATTAATCCGCTTGTAACAAACCTGAAACGCTTTCACCCAACATAATGATCCTGTTACAAGTTAATAGACAAACAGACAAAGAGCATATATTAGACCTTAAAAGTTGTTGTCTGCATCTAATGATGCATAAAAATATGGAAGCTATATATATCATACAGTACATATCTATGCGCCAAGCTCATCAAAGTCAAGCCCAATTACCAATCAAACAGATAAAGAAATATAGCCAAATCGCAAGTATTAATAGCTTGTTAGTTTACAATGTCAAATTAGATTAACTGCAATACAGAACACATGCTTCAAAATGCTCTAATGCTGAATGCACTCTCTCAACATGATGCCATAATGTAAAGCAAATCTATGAGTTTCATACCTGGCATAAATAAAAAAAACTGCAACTATTTTAAACAGGCATGAATGGTTGAAAACGTGACACCACCAAACATAAATATCACATGAGTGTCCAACATGAAATTATAATTAAGATAACTGCTCACTTTGTAAGTCAAGGAGCTACTCTCCAAACAAAATGTCATCTTTAATGAATGACAGGTAAATCATACATGTAAACCTAATCTGAAATGCTGAACAAAACCAATGTTCTCCTTAACCAAGGCACCAACTCCCTATCCCTATCCCACTCCCTCTCCCACTTCCTCTTCCTCATTCCTCCCCCTTTTCGATATGTATATAGGTAGTCCATAAAAGTAGTAATCACAAATCCGAAGGTAATTCGATCAAAAACACAACATAGATCCCTATCCCGCTCTCTCTCTTAGTCTCTTTCTCTCTATCCTGGTTATGTGTTTACGGTGATAGGTATCCAACTAGCCCCACTAAAGTAAGGATGGAAAATTCGAAGACAATCTGAACAATGTCTATATAAATAAATATAAAGTTTACAAAACCAATATACAAAGCTAAGTGTCTCCAAATGGACATATTTTAAGATCCCGCACGACAAGGAGTAGGTGATATAAAGCATCTAAATCATAGACTGCGACATGAATCACAATCGAGTTATATCAAGGTCTTATAGGTAATTGGAACTGAAATTTAGCGTATTTTCTGTCACAGTTGTGGCGCAACAGTCACGATCAGCCCAGATGCCTAATCCTAGATCAAGTTTCAATAACCTATATATAAGACACCTTTGACTATCGACATAAGACAGACGTTAACCAACAACTCTGATTGATCCAAATGATCAAAAATAGAATTCTAAAATAATATTCCAACCGACAACATGTAAATTAGAATCAAAATACAGAGTAAAAATTCAGAATTTCTTATAAGATAAGATAAGGAGAAAAAAAAAACGAAAAAAAAGGCATAGTATTAATCATAGACATAAAATGCAGGATTCCACTTGATAAAACACATCCCTATTATAACTCATGTTAGGTGTTAGATCACAAACTTGAAAATAATACGACTAAGGTAAACCTATAGTATACCATGTCCTGGGTTAGACAAAACAACCATAAAAAGCAGTCATCAAGACCAAACAACTGACTGTAAACTAGGTGCAAAAGTATAAACCAACACCGACTTCATCAGCAGTAGCAAGTCGCTGATTAACGGCTTGAAGACAATTTTGACCCAAAAAAATTATAGTGTGAAGACAATTTTAGGCCATTTGCAGTAGCAAGTTGCTGATTAACGGCTTATTCCTATACCTAGTTTTAAAAATAATAACATAGTATATGAGTAATGACTCATGAGCTTAACATAGAAGGAAAAAACACATTGAAGTAACTGATTATGTGTTATAGATGCACGTTAAAGCGGCTTATCCTTGAAGATGTCAGAAACAGCAATGGTAATCACCGCATCAGCAGTTTTAGTGCCACCCTCAAATACCCAATAACCCTCCCACCCATCGAGAGCTCTTCAAGCACGCCCCCCTCCCGATCCCTAGACTAATATTCAGCGACACCAAACGTTGTCTTATCATCCCTCAAGGCCAAGCAAACTCCATCAACACCGTGATATCCCTCCACAATTAAAATCTATTTACTACGTAAGCCATAGGATTAGTAACAGAAAGGGCAAAAGATAAGGAAGCAATATGGAAGAGAGATATGATGAATTCAACAAAAGTTCGATGTGAAAATCAGACTATACATCAAACCATTCAATTGACTTACTCGTATCGCCATACCTAAGTAGGTCGTCGCAAATTGGAGCTTCATACTGTCTTTAGAGATCATGAAAGGGACAGTCATTATTTCTACATTGCCACTTGAAACGAAGGACGCATTAACAGACCGCTTCACAAAGTTCAATCACAATAAAGTCAGTTAATAAAAAATTAAAGCACATTAACAACAAACGTAAAACAACATTATCAAAAACAGTAAGAATTATCCAAAGCTACTTCTCTTCACAGATTTAATATTAGCAGAAGGGGCCACATCAACCTACAACAAAAACATTACCAAAAACAACATTTAAAACGAGAAAAAGATGGAAGCTTTATTACTCAGAACGAAAATTAAATGAAACCCAAGGCGGTTTTTATGATGGAAGTGAAAAAAAAAATGGTGAAAATATTTAATAAAATGATACAACAACATTTCAATTGATACCTTTGCAATGTAACTGGCACATGCTTTACTTTATACAAATCATGGAAATCACATGTTAAAGCCTTGCCATTCAACAGTAGCAAATGCTTTATACAAATTATGGAGTGTGGCTTGGAAGGCAAATACGTTTATTGTTGTTACAAGGAGAGCATACACAAGAGGTATAGAATAAAATACGTTCATTGGAGCATGGTGAAACATACGGGAAGGAGAATAACGAATCCGACAGTTGTTTTTCTAAGCGATCTAGGACCACATCATTAACGACTCTAGTGCAGGCGGTCATATTTGTAACACCCCGGCCCAAACATAGGGTCGGGAGCGGTCACTCACGGTAGCTTGCCAGGCTGTGTACATGGCTCATAGATCAACACGGGTCATTTCCAGTGCATTTTGTCCTCACTCATGCGCATCCCGGAAACCATCCCAGGAGGTCACCCATCCTAAGACTACTCCCTGTCAAGCACGCTTAACCGTGGAGTTCTTTCGCATGGATAACCAGAAAAGAAAGTGCACTTTGTTGATATGAGTAGTACTTCAAATCCCTTTAAGCACTAGTCATTTAAGCCTATCACTGGACCTGTTCAATTAATGTGGGGTGTTACAATAGTAGGCTAACGTAATCAGGCCAGTAGCAGCAACACGCTCAAGGCTCCATTTGTTGTGCCAACAAAGCTAAATGAAAGTGAAGCCAAAGCTAATTGTCCAAGTATCAGTGTACAATGAAAAGGATAATTAAAGTAAACGACATTTGATAGTTCTCCAATAAAGATAATTGAGAATGAGTCCGAACAAATTCAAACCTGATGGCAGGTTCCTCAGCTATGCGTAGTTCCAGATTTCCAAATCAGCAAGTTCGAAAAGGTCTGAGGCATAGGGACGCTTCCATAGCTCTAGATGTCAGATCAACGCATCAAATCGAGTATGCTTATATTAAAAAAACAAATAAATAGGTAGTAGTACAAAAATTTAAATAATAATAAGGTTAAAGATAGTAATCTATCAAATAAAGCCATTTTTTTTCAAATAAGTCATGTTCACGCTATATAGAAGTTTATTCAACAAAAAAGGGTAAACTAATTGAAAGAATACCAGGTATTATCGCTGTGAAAGTGGTAAATACAAATATCTCCGCCGGGTAAGGTAACAGCACAACAAAAGTGGCCGATGAGTACATCACCTCGAGGTAGCACAAAAGGCATTAGGGCAAGTTGATAAACTTTATTGGGTATGTGAATATAAAAAGATCGTGAATAAATAGTTGTAAAGGAGGATACGGGTAGATGTGAGTGTAATGGGCAGTGAGGGAGAAACATATATATCACGGACGAAAAGTGCAAGAAGGAGTTTAATGCAAGAAAATGAAGGCTTTAGGTCAATCTTTGGTAGATAGATCAAGACGGCAATGGTAGTTGTGTTTCTGACAGCGGTAATTCATAACTCGGCCTAGCTATATCGGCTACCTACACAACCAAGCAGGTCAGAATACATCAGCTACCGGAGACCAGCAAATAAGGTATAATTAATATTTCACTGATACTATTGAAATACCTCTTCAAACTGCAAACACCGTATTATCAAAAGAACCTCCTGTTAGGGTCATCAATCTCAGTACACTACCCTGGGCAACATAGTCAGAGGGGAGTGTTAAACCTCAAAATTTAACGCTCCGTCCCTAAAGGTCTATGCACTATTGGGCTGACCGCTCAGACTTTAGGTTTACAGAAAGGTAACAACACACATCACAAAAAACAGTCAGTAAAAAGTAACGATGTTCTAAAAAATACAGGACCGAAACAGTTAAAATTGAGAAAGGAAACAACTAATGCCCTTTGTTTTTTTCTCTTTTCAAAGGAAGAGAAACAATAATTTAGGACGACCAGGACGTTAAAATGTCAAGGTTGAAAAAGATATCAACCGCATACATAAATTCTAGTAGATAGGCCGCGTAAAAATAGGAATGCGGAAGAGGTTCCAGGTGTAGATGCTTTTCCGTGTCCCAGCTTGTCAGACCAACCGGAACAGATCAAATTGAGAAACGAAACAACTAATCCGTTTTGTTTTTGTTCCTTTTCAAAAAAAAAAAAAAGCAACAATAATTAAGGGTTAAGTATACAAAAAGGTTCCAGCGAGCCTTTATGGAAGGCACAATTAAGAGGTCAAAGAACTCGGCAGCTCACCAAAGCATTTGAGGAAACACCAGTAACTACTCTAGTGCAAGCGGGTGTATTAGTAAAATGTAAGTTGTCATTCCCAGCAACAGGTCCAGGGTCTCCTAGTTTTGCGCTGAAGAGCTAAACGAGAAAGGACCCAAAGTCAACAAGCAAAGTAAGCTCGTAAAAAAAGAGCGTAGATAAAGAACGTGACACGTGATATTACTACAGTAAAGATACCTCGAGAATGAGGCATAAATGTTCTAAAATGTTTGGCAAGTACCTTATTCCCAATTAAGCCTGTAACCACTGCAACAGTGATATTGGAAAGAGCCCGGTCCTAAGGATGCTGCCAACGCTCTATAGTGTTGTTCAGAGTAACAAAATGAGAATGTGGGAACACGGATATGTATCTGTAAATATTAGGGGGAAAAAAAGAGTGCAATGGAGCAACCTTCCCAATACATCAACACATAAACGTTCTGATGTACATTAGAGAAATAAAGCAAATAGAAGTATGGAATCGAAATAGCAACAAGAAATATCGACACAAAAATTGTTTAACGAGGTCAGCAGTGACAGTCCACGGAGCATCCCGATTAAAGTGGCCGGTGATGACATCAACTTCTGGTCGCCCATGAGATATGAGTGTAGGTTGTTGACCAGTATTAGGCCGTTGGATCTAAAAAGGTCATGAACATATAGATGAAGAGGAAGAAATGAGTAAATCTAAGAGTCGAGAAAATCGAGAGAGACACATACGATACAGATAAAAATGCAAGGAGGAGTTTAAGGACAAGACGAGGGCTTCAAGGAAAAAGTCAGTAGATAGATCAGCACACCTCTGTTTGTTGCAATTCCCACATTGGCAGTTCACAAATCCACCTGGATTGATTTACAATCCATACAAAAAAAGCATGGCTCGTGTGAGTACACCACAGTACATACAAGACTAATGAAGGATTGGAAATAACAATATTAATAATACCTGGCAAGCGGCAACACCAACTTGAACGCACCCCTCAAAACAATGTAGCTAGTACTCATGCATCTCCTCAAAGCTCCAAACAACCTAAAATGTCCCATGCCAATTCCAGGCTCAGGCTCAGGCCAAATCTAGTCCTATTTTTTTGGCAATATTAATGAGCTCAGGATTAAGGCCAATAGTAATAATAATAGCAGTATGTAGTAATAATAAAGCAATAGCAACAACAAAATAACAACTGAAACAAACCTTAAAATAGTGGATCAAAACCATAAAATTAACCAGCATGAATTAGGCAAATGAAACCAGTACGTAGGCGTTGCCGATGTAATCGTTAGCTGTATAGCATGTCGAAATCAAATCATCCAGATGCCAGGTGCGCCAAAATTTCAACTATTGGCACCTCCAAATTCGAAATGAGGAGTTCAGACCCAAACAACAAACAACAATAAGAGGGAAAAACAAATGTAAACAAACTAAGTCTAACAGCCAGTTGATTGACAAAAATTAGGTGAATGATACAGTGGCTACGCTCCATCAAAACCCTAATTAAGAAAACTAAAAACCTAACAAAACCCTAATTAATCATTAGAATTCGATAGATGAGTAAAAAGAGGAACTCAAAACCCGTAAAGCAAAGTTCACAGCCGAAAATGTGAGGTAAACAGCTAGACTAAAGTAACAAGCACTAAAAGAACATGCTAAACGCAAAACTCATCACAAATTATCATAGTGTAAATTAACACTACATTCATGAAAGTTTTAGCAATAAGAGGTAGAAATAATAAACACCTTTGAGTAAATCAACAAACCTGACAATAACATCATCAAACCAACAAACCTAACAATAGCTCAATCAAACCGTGCAAAATTCCCCCAGAACGACACCAAATCCGGACAGGTAAAAAAGAGGAACGCATAATCACTAATAAGAAGGAATTTATCTTTAGTTTTCTTTAGGGATATGAAAGGCCGATTAGCTACGGAGAAGTGAGGAGTGAGGTGCGAGGAGCGAGAAGTGAGAATGAATGAATGAGAATGAGTGTGACTTAAAATGTGGCTGTAAGTGCTGCAATAAAGATGGAGGGTGGAGATTAAAGACGCAAATCAACGGCAGAGGAGAAAACTTGGGTGGTACTATTCATAGCTACAGTACCATCTAGTTCTCTTGTTTTAAGATGTAAGGATATACTCATCTCATTCTCTTCCATTTGATTCTGTCTTGCTCCTCGATCCTCCTTGTTTATTCCGTCTCACCTACACATTATATTAATAAAATGATAGTAATACTAATGTTATAATAAAACCCGACTAATTATTAAATTTAACTAAGACTACTAATTATTATAAATTAGTAATTAAAATGACCTATTTAATCAATTAAGCATGCAAAATCGAGTCGGAATAAGGTACAAATGCGGGGTAATATACGACCAAAATACTACTCATCAGTACTATATGATGTAACCCAAAGAAGGTCATCCTTGGAAATAAATGTTCAGCCGACTCCCAGGGGCAACACAGCCCTAGACCCAATCACAACTCACAACATTACAACCTCAAGAAGCATGGACATGATGTCGGCACGGCGTAGTGTAGCATGCCTACTGAACCAAGATAATGATTCGCTGCAGTCAAACCCAAGTAGAGTAATCAATTAAAAATCGTAATTGATTAAAAATTAAGCATCGTAATTAATTAAACATTTTTTAAACGATTTGAGAAATACTAACGTATTTTCAACGTTGTGGTCATCAAAGAAGCAATAGTCCACCACATGCTTTCGTAACGATCTAACACCCCTGAGCAAATTTTGATTGTTCCGTAAGAACTTGGAGATAACAAGAGTCTGTCTACCAGCAACCCCACACCCGAGTGAGTATCCCAGACCATACCCCCTGCCACGAGGAAGGCTCCTTACGGTGGACAGGGGTTGGCTTCCTGCAAACTGGACGACTGCAGACAGGGCTCCTTTCTGCAGGTATGATTATAGGGCTTTCTTTTTCACGCTTAGAGGGTGGGTTTGAGGGACGGGGCCGCTTACTGTAAGTAATCTCTACCTCATCATCTATTTTTCGCTTCTGAGCAGCATTCAAGACCGAAATCAGTACATGAGCACTAGTCTCTTTGAGATGGGACTCATTTGCAGCACGTCTGCCTTGTCTTTGTTAAGGTCACTAAGGATTAGTATCGCTACAATATCAGCACGGATGAGGTTAATCACCTCCATCTCCCCTAGGGCGCATTCAAAAGGTTTCCCAGAGAAAAGAAACATGTGTATCATCATGTAAATCCCGCAGTGGAACTTCGAATAACCCTTACCTTTCCATTTAAATTTCACGTTAACCAATTTAAACCCGCTGACCTTTGAGCCTTTGGCAATCCCTTTAGACAACAGAAACTTACCCATTGCATCACACTGAAAAAGTAGAAAAACAAAGAGTTAATTTAAGTACACCATCTTTCCAGAATACATATAAACTCAATGTAATTTATGAATATTGTATATAGATATTACCGAAATACATGCAATTCCAAAATATGAAAGCTTTTCAAAATCATCATCATAAGAACGGTTGTCCAGGTACTCTATCTTCTCAGATATGTAGTTTATGCAAGCACAACTGTAATGATCATTATTGCTAGATAAAACTGGGATGAAGACATGAAATATGTGTGAACAAAGCCATAATAGTTACACTTCACAATTGTTCACATGTACACTTAGACCTGGCAAATCGGGTTAATGGGTCGGGTTCAAGTCGGGCCATTTCGGGTTTCTCAAATTTTCGGGTTAGCTAAGGTCGGGCCCGGTCATTTCGGATTCCGGGTTTGTTTCAGGTTTGTTGGTCGGGTCTATTTTGGGTCAAGCGGGTCGGGTTATTTTGGGCCGGGTTATTTTCGGGTCAATGATTAAGAGAGAAAAAAGCATTTCATGTCGTTTGGGGTCATTTAGAGTTATATTTTGTCGGGTCATTTTCGGGTAGAGTGGTTTCAGATCGATCATTTCGGGTCGGGTCGGGTCATTTTTGGGTCGGGTCGGGTCAATTCGAGCTTCGGGTGTCATTCGGGTGATGAAATTCGAGTTGATTTCGGGTCAACCTTTTCGGGTCGGGTATTACACTGCCCATATATATGATCACATTTACACTTTCAATATAATCACATTTATACTTTCCCATAAACAGACATTTACACTTCCCATATGATCACATTTACACTTTCTCATATGATCACATTTAAACTTTCAATTTAATATGTAAATTAACAGTTTTAAAAAAAGACTTACACTTTCAGTATTACATTTCCCTTATGATCACATTTTCACTTCAATGTAATCACATTTACACTATCCCATAAGAAGACATTAACACTTCCCATATGATCACAGTTACACTACCCATATGGTCACTGACAGGGCAGTCGTATAGCTATCAAAAATAACCAACTAAACTAGCTATATAGCTAGGGAAGTCGGGTCGATCTCCACAGGGAGGCAAGATATCTGTAAAAGGTCCGTCTATCTGGTCACAAAATGGAGGTTATAAATTTTGTTTTCTAAACTAAAAAGGCTTAAGGGAAAGAGAAATAAATAAGAGCAGTAAAAAGGGCAGAAAACAAGAATAAGAATAACAATAAAGAGAGGGCATGTCTGGATTTCGGTTCACTACGGTAGCCTAATGACTCAACTGCAAATAGTCTAGATAACTCATTGTGAGACGGATGTTGAAAGGTCCTTCCGGTCCACTTTCTATCATAAATTTCCACTAACTTAACTTCCGTCCTCGCCAGGGTAGTCTACTGTTCAAAGCAGGTCTATTTAGTCCAATCTTCCGATCCAGGATTAAATTTAACCAGATTAAAGGGTAACTTAGAAGCGTGCACTCAACTAAGTCGGTAAATACAATTAAATTGCCATGGGTACAATATCTCACAAATAAGTCATCTAGCCTATTCGCTACATTTTCACAATTCTACCATAGATCCCCTAGTCCCAACATGAATTAAATTATCTACTCATACTATCAATATTGTAAAGATTAATAATAATGAATGAACTAATAGTAAGCATATTGAACTTATAATAAAATTGCATAAACGAAGATTAGGGCAGAAATTAAGGAATAGAGAAACAAGTAATTTAAAGCAACTAATAAGGAAATTAAGATTAAAAGAAGAGAAGGATTACAATTGCGAGAATTCCGGCGTAAAGAACAACGAGATCCAAGCAAAATAACCCGAATGCAAGAGTTACAGTGAAAGAGTTTAGGGAAAAGAGAAAACAGCGTTCAAGAGTGTTTAGCGGTGAAAGATAGATAAGAAGATGTAAAAGACCTAATTAACTCACGCTTAAATAGAAAATAACTAAGTCCATAAACTAAAATAAGTAACACGGGCTAATTAAGGCCCGTGAAACCCTAATCCACTCGATCGAGCAGTTTGAAATAGCTCGATCGAGTACTTCAGCCAGCAAACCATTCGATCGAGTAGAAATATCACTCGATCGAGTAACCTTGATTTTCAGCAATTCGATCCAGTACAGCAGATTGCTCGATCGACCTCCTCAGCTTGTGAAACCACTCGATCGACCAAGAAAGGCCTTCGATCGAGTGTTCTTCCTCCAAAATAGCTGCAAACTCGTTGCCGACTGCTTCGTGGACCATTCCTTCACGCATCCCAATGCAGTATCCCTCTCAGGAAATCCCGTCTCCTCAAAATGCATGCAAAACAGGACGAAAATGGTACGATTCTACTACTTTCACGTTCATTCCTGCAAAATAGACAAGACAAACCAAAGTAGCCATTTCGGGGTATAATGCAATATAAACAGTACAAAAGTACATGGAAATACGTGCAAAAATAGGCTAAAAAGACTATACAAAATGCACGTATCAGTCAGATTTACACTTTCAATGTAATCACATTTACACTTTCCCATAAGAAGACATTTACACTTCCCATATAATCACAGTTACACTTCCCATATGATCACATTTACACTTTCAATTTAATTTGTAAATTAAGGGCTCTTAAAAAATGTTCATTATTGCTAGATAACACCAACAACAAACTGACACTTTCATATGTATGACACAGTTACACTTCCCATGTGATAACATTTACACTTTCAGTTTAATCACATTTACACTTTCCCATCTGATCACGTTTACATTTCCTATGTTATCACATTTACACTTTGAGTTTTACCACATTTACACGTTCAATTTAATATGTAAATTAACAGTTTTGAAATAAATGTTCATTATTGCCAAATATGCATGACACAGTTACACTGTCATCCTAATGACATGTACACTTTCCATCTGTTCAGATTTACCCTTCCCGCAAGAAATCAGTGCTAGATTAGAGACACACCATATCCGAATCAAGTTGAAATGGAGTAACATAGGATTGAATCCAAGCATTCTAGCCATACCAGTTCTCATCGGTTTTGTCAACAACTATTCCCTTCTTTTTGGCCTTCCAAATAGACAGGGCAACACTCTGTTCAAACAAAGGGACAGTGCTATTAAGTTACACACTTACAGTAGAATTAAAGTTAAAACTATTCAAAAGGAATTGAGTGAGGATAGGACACGTACGGTGTGACTAAGCCCGAAGAAACAACTAGAGGTTGCAACTGGTGCAGTGTGCTCATTCATCATTTGATTGAGTAGTAAGCACCAACAGTAAATAATAGAAGAAATAAATTTCTATCCAAGTTCGAGGGTTAACATCTCTTCCCGAGTCATAAAAAAAAGTCGGTAAATGTTGCCAATTGCTCCCAACAAAAAAAATCCCTTTATTAGCAATACATGTATAAAACAACTTATAGACTGCTTCTGAATGGTCCCGGGATTACCATACTACACATCGAAGTTAATGGACTTACCCTTTTAAAAAAGATTATGATTTATTAAAGACGTAGTCCATGACATCTTTCCTCAGACAAAAAACTGTGTTGAATAAATTCTTATTGCGTTGGAAATCAGTTGTAGCAAAGTCCTAGTCGGGCATGGGTGCCCCACAATCAATGGAATAACCAAGGTTCTCAGGGACCACATCCATGCACGGGTTATGCTCACTTGAATAAAATAAGAAGTGGTGGTGGACCAGGTTACTCCGGGGGAGATATATTTCGCGAACAGCCGCACGAACGGCTGGTTCAGAAAGCTCTGCCTTACCTAGAACACCCCCCCCCCCGAATGCCTCTTTTAGCTCCGCAGTAGAATAAAAGGTCAACTGAAATTCAGGCGACTTAAATTCAGTAGAGGCTGCTTCGACAACCGCCTAATCTGCTCCCTCTACAACATCCATAGCCAGAACCTCATTCTCAAATGAGCCCAGAATAGCTGGTTCAAGTTGTGCAGAAGGACCTTGTTCTTGCTCGTTGACCATTCCACAACTGATGTTTGTCATCTCTCGAAATGCATCTTTTAGGTCTGCGGTAGAAACAAAAGTCGACTCAACTTGAGGCGACTTGATTTCACTAAAGTGGGCTTGGACAACGGGCTGCTCCTCTCCCTGTACACTGCCAACGTCCACATCCTCAACGGGCGTTGATCCAGGAATAGGGATGTCAATCTCACCTACACCCGCTAAATATCCATCCACCCGAATTAAATGGACGGACGAAAACCCGAAATAAATGGATGATGGATGAAATAAATGGATGATGGATGAAACTAAATCCAATCCGTCATCCATCCGCCACCCGATATTCTTCCTTTTTTGAAAAAAAAATACATATTTATATAAAACTTAGGCCCTGTTCGTTCTGGCTTTTTAGAGCCGAATCGAATCGAATCAATGGATGAGAGTGATTTGAACTAAACTGAAAGCGAATCGAATCGAATGGAGCTGAATGAATGAATCGAATCGAATGGGAGCTGAAGCTGAATCGAATCGAATCGAATAGAGTGACGAAAGCAGTAATCGAATCGAACTAAATAAAGTGAATTGAAATGAAGCCGAATGAAATAATCATAATAATAATAATAATAATTTTTAATATTATTGTTATTATCAACTATAATAATATTAATATTCATAGTATAATACTAATATTAATATTTATAAGAAAAAAATTATAATATTTTATATGAATAATCATAAATTACAATAATGAAAAAATAGGAATTTTTGCTAATAATATTCTTAATAACAATAATAAATAATAATGTCAATATTAATAATGATATTAGTAAAAATAATTGTTTGGAATAGAAACACTTAAGTAAGCGTTGCTCAAATCCGGGTCGGGTCAACGCGCTCCTCTCAGATGGCACCTCGAGCCTATGCTTGCTCTCTTCGGATGAATCTTTCACGCGTAACAAACAACGCCTCGGAGGGTTCACAAGAGGTCCTTCTCTGATGCCTTACAGTACTGGTGGATAGTCGGGACCTTGCTTGAAGCTAAGGTCTTCGTGCCCTCTTATAGTAGCTCGAGTAGTCTTACTTCTAGAGAGAGGAAGTTGTTAGTGAGAAGTATTTTACCATTGATTGGTGAATAATGAGTTATTTATAGGTTTATATGTGTACCTCAAATGATGGCTTGACAAGCATGGTTACCAGATTCGCTATGAATACGCCTTACCGATTCGCGATTCGCTTATAGAAAATGTGTTATATGTATTTTTAGTAATCAATTTGATAGAATTCGCTTTTAACGATTCGTGATTCGTAGGGTACCAAGCGAATCCATAACGACTTGTATGACCGCGTATTGGCTAGCGGATCAAGTCGGTTGGGCGTACCCCATCAATAATATTAATAACAAATGTTATTAATTTTAATAATAATACCAATAATAATTATAATAACAACAACAATATTAACAATATTAACAATAATAACATTATTATTCATTTTAACAACAACAATAACAGTACCAATAACAACAACAACAACAACAACAACAACAACAACAACAACAACAACAACAATAATATTAACATTAATAACATTATTATTCATTTTAATAATAATATTCACAATAATAATAATATTCACAATAATAATAATAATAATAATAATAATAATAATAGTAATTATAATAAATAAATTATTATTAACATTATTATTAACAATATTATTAATTATAATTATAATAATAATAAAGAATAAAGAATAATAATATAAAAAAAATAGTATTATTGATAAAAAAATTAATAATAAGTATTAAATTTAAGATGAATAAAGCTGAAATGAGTTGAACTTAATGGAGCTGAACTGAACTGAACTTAACTTAACGGAATGGAGCGAAAGTCGAATCGAATCGAATCGAATAGAGCGAATCGAATCGAATGGAATCGAGGAATCGAATCGAAATGAATCGAATCGAATAGAGCTCGAATTTGAATCAAGTAGGTGAAAATAAGCCAGAAAGAACAGGGGCTTAAGCTAGCCAATACTAATCTACTTACATTTTATATGTTGAAGCAAGCATTTAGTTACAAGATTTTTAAAGCACTTAGTCTAATACTAATTTAGCTTACATATTTTTGGATAAAATAAAATTCAATACTTTTTTAGGCTTATAAACACAATTAAATCATCACCCATTTATCACTCGATCAACCCGTTTCATCCGTGAATGATGTATGGAAGGGTGATGGATGATAAGTTTCGCAGATGATGGAAGGGTTGGATGAGGTTTTTAATGTTATGGATGGATGCGGGTGAAGCTTCACCCAACCCGAACCCGATCCCTTGACATCCCTATCCAAGAACAGCTAGTTCAGGTAGTTTAGGAGGCTCCTGTTCTTACTCTAAAACCGCTGCACAACTGATATCTGGCACCACCAAAAGGCCTCTTTTATTTTTGCTGTAGTATAAAAAGTGAAGTCCAAATTCGGCAATTCCTGTGAGCCATTATCCTCTGCTTGAGCAGGCTCTATATCCATTCCCTGCACGAAATCCTCCTGAGCTCTCTGTGCATTGTCCTTTATCCCATCACCATCACCATCACATTTTGATTTGGGGATCGCATCCCCTTCTAACAATCCATGCAGCGCGTTGTCAATATTAGAACTCGAAATAAATTTCAACTGATCAAACGGAGATGAAGCATGTTCAGTTGACTGCACTACCACGTCCGCATTGACCTTATCCGCTACATCTGAAGCATCCTTATCAACTACATGATCAACCACCTCAATATGCCCACTATCAGCAACTACTTCCCCTTCCACACTTTTGTGCTTTGAAATTAATGCGGCCTTCATCAAAGCTTCCGCAACTTCAGACGGACTATAAATCGTCTCTAAAATATAGCGATCAGATAATTGAGAAAAGTTAGTCTCCTCTCCACCACCTTCCTCTTCCTCTCGTCGACAGGCTTCATTCAGTTCAAACGTGTTTTAAAAATCAACGGTTTCCATAATCTGTGACATCACATCATCACCTACTTTGTCAACCAAATCAACATCATCTTCAAGTGATACATCTTCTCCAGTAGGCATACACTCAAATTTTCCCACCTTGTTTTTTTTCTTGGCTGTCGTCCCGACATCTGACAATATAGGAGCTTTATCAAGAGACTTATTCATTTGTGACGCTATATTTTAAACTTCTTTAACATATTCCTTCAGCTTTGTACCTTCGAAGAATTCTTGGGTCGCTTGTGACGGAACAAGGCCAGTTGAAGAGCTATCCAACTGATTAATTTTTTGATCTTTGACGTTATATCCGCATACCATGAATACAAGGCAATAGCGTTCCTTTGAATCTTCAAGTAAAGCTTATGTACACCCTACACTTTTTCAAAATAATACTTTAAGACCAGTTCCACTTACCCTTTTTAACATATAGCTGCTCTAAATTAAATATTAAAAAAATTGGTACATGTTAAAGGAATTATAAACAGAAGACTTACATCTAAAGCCCTAGCTTTCAACTCCTTATCATCTTCAACACCAGGAGGAAGTTCAATCTGAATAAACTTTTTATCAGGTGTTGTATGCGACGTTGAATTCATAGGAGGCAGAGGTCTTGCCAATGATGACTTGGCCGCGCCAGTGATGGTCAACATCGTATTGCCAGTGCCCTTGGAATCAAAGCAAGAGGGATTACTTAGACAGCGAGGGTACCTCACCTTAGACAATGTTAGTCGACCCAATGGCCGCTTATCCAGCTCATCCTTTATCCTACCCGAAAAAATTTTCTCGTCCCAATGCTTGATAAGTGGGAGATCATCTCGGTAGCTCTTACCGCGGAAATAAAACCACTGAAGGTAAGTGATCATAAGGAATTGAATACACCCACGCAAATGTCACTGCACTTTGTGAACGTCGGCCGCATCATTAGCTATACATTCTGATGAGCGTGTCGATTATGCTCTCAAACAATATTTATATTCTCAACAAACTACTCTTAGTAGAGCGGCAATTAAAGATCGGATCCCAAGGGACGGGTATTGAATTAAGCTATGAAATGCAAGTAGCTATGCCTTAGAGTCATAATTTGGTTTGAGTTGAGAATGTAATCTAAACTACTTAACAAAGTAAATGTAAACAAATAGAAAGCAAAGCAAGGAAAGTAGAATAAAGTTTGTAAACGATTGATTAAAGGCACTAGGGTGTCATGGGTTCATAGGGGAAATCATGATGAGATCACATAAATAAGTTACAAAGATGCAAGAAATTATTGTTGTAATGGAATTGAGTTGGTTTATATCTTACAATTCCTAGGGAGTTTTAGGTCTCGGAGCCGAGTCGGTCACAACTTTACAACACCTACATCGACTTAGTCCCCCCTATTCAACTATATGCATGGTCTAACAAGCCTTGAGTTAGTTTATGTCTTACAAGTCTTGTTGAAAGGATAAGAGAATCATGCTAGGTTGTCAATCAAACATCTTATCAAGCATAACATGTGTATAAGTTGAAACTACAACAATCAAGCATTCATAAGAACTTATTAAGTATAGATCCACCCCATGATTAACTCCTCTAATCCCCCACTAACCCTAGTTAGGGAACTACTCACTCATTATCATGGAAAACATGTTAACAATGGTGTCAATCATCTTAACAAGTATAAACATCATGGAAGAGTAAAGCAATAAACAATAATTAAATAAGGAGTAAATAAATTGTACCAAACTTTGAAGAACAAATGGAAAGGAAAGAATAATAGAAGAAAACTTGATTGATGATGAAGAGTTGTCAATTCTCCATTAAACCCAAATAATCTTCAACTACCCAATTAGATTTAGAATTCTTCAATGATAATTAAGAAAGGATTAAAGTGTTATTAAGCTAATAGATTTCTAATTAGTCTCTAATGTCTAATATCCTATTACAGAGGAGTATTTATACTAATTACAAGTATTAGGTTAACTAAGGGCTTAAATGACGATTAAGCCCTTTAAATGAAGTCCAACGCCTTGCAAGTCCTGGCATGGGACGCACGACCTCTTATGATAGACGCTCATCCTGCATTGAAGGACGCCCGTCCTGCCTTGGAGACGCTCGGGCTGAGCTTGGGGACGCCCATCCTGAAGGGCAGTTTTGCTTCTTCTTTCATTTGGCTGTCCCCCAACTCGTAGGGATCCTTCAAAGGTCGTGGGGGGGTTCTTCATCATTGCCCAATTACTTGTTTTATCAACTTAGGCCTTTAATATCGGTCTCCTATTTGATGCTTGGTCATTAGATTCGATCAATTTAGCTCCCCTTTGCTTCATTTAGGTAAGGCTTAACACTCCTCCCCTACCAAAGGCACCAAACACTTCTTAGAATATGCAAAATAGGAAATTTAAGATAGAAACGACCCTAATACATGCTAAAAAGCATAGGAGTGAGGCTAGTTAAGGGACTAAATGTGCGTTAATACGAGTCACATCAAATATCCCCAAATAGAACCTTTGCTCGTCCCGAGTAAAGAGCTGACTAAAACTATGACCTTTATTTATACTACTCTAATAACATAGCCGATGTGAGACAATTAGCGCGTTTCACTCCGCCCCTTCAACTAACAACAAGACATCTATGAGGTAAGATGCCTTCTTGCAAGGCAAGGTGGGGATTGCCAAAATGGCGCTGCATCCAAACATTAAGCATACAAGACACGTCAAAGGATGCATCTACAAAAGAATAGCCACTTTCATCATCTGAATGGCGAAAATCATCTAAAAGGGAAGCAATTTAAGGGTACACACTCCACCATAGATATTAGTTCTCCAAGTTACTAAATCCAAGAGGATACAAACAAGTCACCTCCAAGTTGTGTTAAACTAGGCTACTTTTGTCCACAATTGCTAAATACTTTCGTCAAGACCGATCGGATGGGCGTGGCAGGATGATCCCTATGATTCTAGTGGCATATGACATTACAAATCTTGGATTCTCTATAAGTTTAAAGGCCACGGATCGTCCCAAGCTCAACAAGGTGGCATAACAAAAAGGATTTTGGGAATGAAGTGATCAAGTCAATTAAAACAAAAGTAGTGGATTTGACTAGCTTTCAAAAGTTGGCCTCATTTCAACTTCCGCATTTCACATTTCAAAATTTTAAGATGGGGTTTGTCCCTCATTTGCTAGTGTCCATTAATTTCACCAATCGCTTATTAGCCAACCGGTTAACCTCTAGACAATAGCTTTCGGGGTGATAGTTACTTTGTCTTTGGGCGGTTGAATTCACAACCGTGTGGGGGCCCAATTCAATGGATCCCTTACCAAAGCACATTGAAGTGGTACACCTCCATCAAATTTCTCGGCAATTCAACAATTCAAAACATTTGTGGTTTCGTTGGCAATTAAAAATGATTTCACATCACAAAACTTTTGAAATGAGCACTTCAAACTTTTTAATGAAAAGTATTTTTGGGTTGCCAAACTACCAAGTCAATCAAGTCCCCTAGATAAGTTGATCAAGTCCACATCACATCATAAGGTTGGATAGATGACTCACATGCAAACCCTTGACTAGGCTTTAGACCATGAGACAAAAGATACTGGTATGACACAGAGGGTATTCTAGCAAACAAAGTCTCAAGGAGAAAAATTATCTACAAGGGCCTTATATACACTTGTCAAGCTTCCCAATTAGGCATTTTCACAAAGTTTTCCTATCAAGCAACTATATGCCATGATACAACTAACATATATACGAATCTAATACATATGCTTCTATCAACTAGTATGCCATATAAACTAAATGCAACTCCTAATATCACATAGGTATAAACCGCATCAATCAAAAAGTAGCCACATTGTCATTAACATATAGGAGAGGGAGAAGAATATTTGGAAAGATCGTACAATGCGGTCTTCTTTATCCCTTATGCTTCGAATGTGGCGTAGTAGTCCCCATGTGATAAGAGTGACAAACAAACATGTATATACAATTCTATACTATAAAGAAAGAACATGTTTTTGGAATTTATTCAAAATTTTCAATTTTTATCATTTTTATAAGATAGGTTAGATGTTAAAAATTCCCCATCCCCACAGGAGTGTGGACATTGTCCTCAATGGACAAAACGATAGAAAATATATGCAAATGCAAATGCATGAAGCTATATGAAATGCATGAAGTCTATACTAAATGCATACTACATGATATATATTACATAAGATGCAAACTAAGTTATTCTCAATGATTCATGCTTTCGATTAGGTTGGAGAGCTAATTTGAATTAACTCGGGTCGCTTGTGATCAAACTTCCCCAAACCGGTTAAAGCTATGGAGGGAGTTTGGTCAGAAGGCCATGTATTCTATGCAATTTTGTCATTTTGGATTTTCCTTGTGGGAGAAAGATTTGTCTTCACCTTGATGTTGCTAAGGTGGAAAAGTCCTTGATGTTGCTAGGACACTTATTAAGCAAAATCCAAAATAACTTGAATGTAAATTAATCTAAACTATACTAATATGCAAGTTAATTTTTGACATGTGAAAAAGAAAGAAAGAGCTTACAAAACCCATGGTGGGTGCCACTTTGCCCTCCTCCACCAAGTGAATGCTAAAGAATTCTCTCATTCATCATCATTGCTCCTTCCAAACTCATCACTCCAATTGACCCTTCATTCATCACTATTATAAAAATCCATGAATTTGTCCCTCTCACTATTCACTTCTATGGTATCACCGTCATTTAAGGCTTCTGCCTTTCCTTTACCATTGCTATTAGCTCCTTCATTCCCATGGGCCAAAGTAGGGAAGAGTATGTCAATTTGAGCCCATGAAGGAAGTGCTCCTTCCTCATTGATTCGCCCTTGGTGGGCTAAATGATGGAAAGTGGAGTAAAGAGCATATTAAGCATCCACCCGGTCATCATATTGTTCACTATGCATTGCTTGAAGTAACCCCGTAGCAAAATCATCTTTTGTTAGAATAAATGGGTTAGGGTGGTTGTAGGGTTGGTAAGGAAAGGGGTAGGGCGGAATAGTGATTCGCTCCCCCTCATCTTGTTGTTTCTCATTTACTTGTTGTTGAGTAGGTGGGGTAGGTTGTTCTTCTTGTGTTGAACTTCCGGGTACTAAGTATGATGGTACTCAGGAAAGGGGCCCTCTTCTTGGTGAGATTCTTGTTAATCCTTCTCTTGGAAGGCATAGCGGGGTGCTCCCTTTCGTTAACCATTTAATTTGCCTCTCATACCCTTCATAAGCTATCCAATGATGTTGTTGGAATAGGAGTTGTTCATTAAGTCGAGTATTGCCCGGAAGATGGACATAGGAGTTGTCTTTGTTAAAATTCGAATTAAACTTCTTGGCAATTCTTGTTATCAAACCTCCATTTACAATATGTCGCATTCCATTATCACATCCATTTCTAAGTCGTGCCCACCGTTCAAGCAACACTAAAGGGGCATTGAAATTGTACCCTCTCTTCCATTATATTTGCAAATAGGATTCCATGAAGGTAAGATCGAACTCGTTGACAGGCTAGTCGTGTACCTACCAAAAATAACCAACTGGCACTAACTAATATAGCTAGGGAAGTCGGGTCGATCTCCACGGGGAGGCAAGATATTTGTTAAGGTCCGTCTATTTAGGTCACTAAATGGGGGGTTTAAATTTGGTTTCTAAACTAATAAAGGCTTAAAGGAAAGAGCAGTAAAGAAAGAGCAATAAAAGATAGAAATTATAATAAAGGTGATCAAATGAGAGAGAACATGTCAGGATTTCGGTTCACCATGGTAGTCTATCGACTCAGCTGCAAATAGCCTAGATAATTTACTGTGAGACGGATATAGGAAAGGTCTTTCCGGACCACTTTCTATCCTAGATTCCCACTAACTTAACTTCCGTCCTCATCAGGGTAGTCTACTGTTCATAGCAGGTCTATTTATACCAATCTTCTGATACAGGAGTAAATTTAACCAGATTAAAGGTAACTTAGAAGCGTTCATTCAACTAAGTCGGTATTATAATTAAACTGCCATGGGTACAGATTCTCACAAATAAATCGTCTAGCCTATTCGCTACGTCGTCCAATCCTACCATTGATTCCCTAATCCCAACATGAATGAAATTAGCTACTCATATTACTAATGTTGTCAATAATAATAATGATGAATGAACTAATTAAAGGCATGATGTAATAACAATAATATGGCATAAACGAAATTAGGGCAGAATAATTAAGACAATAAAACAAGGATTAAAGCAAGGAAATAATGAGACTAAGATTAAAAAGAGAAGAGAGATTACAATCTCAACCAATTCCGGCATAAAGATCAAATCCACTAAGCAAAAGATTAAGGAGAAGAAAGTTACAGTAGAAAGTTTAAGGGAAAGATTAAGAGAGTAAAGTGGCGTTCTAAGATGATTAAAAACGTAATTAATAACCTAATTATGAATGCTTAAATAGCAAAAACTAAGTCCATCAACGAAATAAGGCAACACGGGTAAATTAAGCCCGTGAAAACTCAAAACCTCTCGATCGAGTGATATAAAACCACTCGATCGAGGTCTTCAAGAGATAATCCTGTCGATCGAGCAATAATTCCACTCGATCGAGGAAACCCAGAAAACAACATTTCGATCGAGCACAATAAATCACTCGATCGAACTCTTCAGCACTTCAAACCACTCGATCGACCAAATAAACCATTCGATCGAGTGTTCTTCCTCCAAGTCAGCTTCAAAATCATCGTTGACAGCTTCGTTGACCATCCTTCATGCATCCCAATGCAGTACTCCCGCTCTAACATTCCCGTCTCCTCAAAATGCATGCAAAACAGGACGAAAAGAGTACGGTTTCACCACTTTCAGGTTCATTTATGCAAAACAAACAAAACAAACCAAAGTAACCAATTCGGGGCATATTGCAATACAAAACAGTATAAAAGTGAAGGGAAATACGTGCAAAATAAGACTAAAAAGGCTATATAAAATGCATGTATCAAATCTCCCCAAACCGAACCTTTACTCGTCCTCGAGTAAACTAAATGGAAACGAATGGAATGGAAATGAAAACTCAGAGCTAGCTATATTTTGTCTAATTGAACCAATTTAATGCAACAGAAATCAATAGTTATAGCTACAACAGTCAATACGCAAACGAATTATAAGATGTCCACAAATAAAGCTGACCTATCGACCTTGCAAGACCAACAAAATCGGACTCTCCCGTGGTCACTCTTCTCTCATGAAGCAAAGGGTGAATTATATATGTATAAGAGAGAAGGAGAAACAGTCACTCACCTAAACTGCGACCTACATAGCATGCATGCAACAAAAATGAAAGACGATTCAAGTACTATGCACACATTCCAACCAACAATGTTCGTCACAGCCGAGGGCTTACAAATAGTATAGGAATAGTGAGGTTCAGGTGAGAAAAGGCAAAATAAATTATGGAAATGTGGAGGTAAAAAGCGCCAAGCTAGTTCCTAAACAAGACCATATAAAACCGTCCGAATCTCAACTGACTAAAAATAAACACAAGTGCCTTTCATTTGGCACACATCTCACCATCCAAATACACTATCTCCTCAAAAATATGTGAATAAGAACAGAGGAGTGAGACGGTCACAAAATTCCCTTTTTTTAATACCGTCTTAATTACACAAACAATCTAAACCATTTTTTTCAACTTTTCTTTCTTTCCTTTCTTTCTGCCTCACGTGAAATCCTCTTTTTTTTCATTTTTTTACTTTTTCAAATCATAATCCCCTCCTTATTTTCCACCAACTCCGAACAATAGAATCATGCCAAACCCGTAACATGGATCGATATACCACAAAAGACACACTAAACTAGCTTGACTGGGCAGGCTTAGTTTTGGATGTAGCTAATGGGTCAAAAAGGCTAAATTTGGCTTAAGTGGAGCTAAATGGGTGAAAAATGTAAGAAAGGGAAAATTTTGCAAGCACCTCCCTGCATGTGACACCGACCACAAACCCGAATGTATGCATTTGACAAGAAATCGGATGTCATAAAAAAGTAAAAATGATGAACATGCGATGCAAGGAGTACTACTCTCAATTCCTATGTAAACCGGTCATGAATGTCACCAGTTATAAGGCTCTAAATCTCAGAAATTGTAAAGTAGGTTGCCAATTTCTCAGGTCAAGTCTACACGGTCAGCTAAATTTGAACAAAAACTCGTAAATTATGCGTAAGACTCAGCTAGTAACCGTCAATGAAAGTGCAAGGCTGAAGTAAAATAACAAGTTAAAGTGCAATATCATCACGGAAATCAACCATTCTGACTCAACCTATATGCAAAATAAACTTGAATATGAAATTTTTTATTTTTTTTGGATTTTTTTGAAATCAATGAAAATAATGCAAGCTGAAAATAGAAACGTGAATGCAAAACAAATGTAAATACAGACTCAAAAGGATGCATTACCCTCCCCAAACCAAAACGGACAACGCCCTCGTTGTCCTCCAACATATACCAGCAGATATATACAGGGGAACGGGAAAATACAGCTAATAAATGAATGAAGAACAATAAATAAAAAGGAGACAAAAGAAATAAAAGAACAAGAATGTACATACAAAACACGAACTTCCCCAAACCAGCCTGAAAACTGGGGAAATGAGTAGACCTGTAGCTACTCGTCAGCCTCGTCCGTCACGTCCTCCACCGTGTAGTCTGGGTCCACCTGCTGCTCTCTCCTCCTCGCCTCCTCAGCCTGAGCACGCGCCTCCGCCTCAACTGTGCCCTCCTCCTCGTCACTGGCTGACTCAGGGTACCCCTTAGCTGGGTACTGGTAGAAGGACGGGTGTGGCCAGCCCTCAGGGACGGGACGGTGTCTTCTCATGTGATACTCGTATAGAGGGAATAACTTAAGAGCTATGTCCCTCTCCATACGAGCCTGCCTATCTACAAGCTCAAGCAACAAACTGTCACGGCGCCATTGGTCCATAACCGCGAACGCCTCAAAGGGTGGAGGAGGTACAAAATTAGCCGGGTAAACCGGCTGTGTCTGGTCGGGTGCAAGAGTAGGAGTGGGAGTAGGGATCGGGGTAGGAATGGCCGTGGAAGTCTGGCCACCCGTAGAAGGTGTGGATCCCTCTCCGGTCTCAGGTCTCCTCTACTTCCTAGAAGCGGACATGGTAGGAGGTAGTTGCAGCGGTAGGTGGTACATGGGCAATGGTGGAGGTAACCTGGCCCTAACATTGGGCAGGGGAACGAGTCGAGGTAAGGTGGTGCAAGGAAGGGTCTCAGACAAGGATCCAGAAATCTTCCAAGTCTGGTGGTCGAAAGCAAGCCAAAACATGGACAGCATAGCAGGAATGCCGAGGTACCTATCAGTGTCTAGGTACGGTAAGTCACAAGGGAATACGAGGAAGAGGGAACGGGCAAGAAAAGTGGCTATGCCACCACAGACAATGGTGCCCGTGGTCTTCTCCCCCATAGAGTGAAAGTACTGGGCGGTCAGGTAAGCAATGTTGAGGACAAAGGGGCCCTTACTGTCAATGTTCAGGTACCCGCCCAGAATTGAAAGCTCAATTTTATTCACATTGTTTGGTTCTTTACGGCCAAAAATAGTACTACCCATCAAACGCAGGGAGTATCGGGCAGGGGGGAAAGTGGACCTGGGCGAGCTTTCGCTCCTCGTAAGTAGTCTGTGCCAAGGTCCTCCACAACATGCGGAAAACCTTCCTAGGGGCAGCAGTAGGACCCGTAAAAGAAAGTCCTAGCCTAGAACCAAACTCCTCTAAAGTCAAAGAAAAAGTCCGGCTGAATAACCGGAAAGTCACGGAAGCGCAAGTGGGGTCAGTGTCGTGTGCCCCAGAAGAGAAGGTAAAGGAGCTAAAAAACTCGAGGGTCAGCTCCTTGTAAGTCAAGGTACTAATGGTCACTAGGCCAGACATTCCCATACCCCTCAAAATCTCACAAACTGGCTCGTAAATACCAAGTCGCTCAAGTGACTGACCGCACAAAAACTTTGTAGAAAGAAAGTCATAGTCAAGCAAAGCAAAGAATCTAGTGCGATGAATAGCGTTAACGAAGATTACCTGGGGATAGTCGGGGTGCGAGTCGAGTGAGTCATCCACTCGGATGGTAACACGGCCAGCAGAACGGCTAGTAGTAGGTGTAGCTCGTGCACGACCCCGGCCTCTAGTATCTGAAGTAGAAGCCCGTCCTCTGACGGAGCAAGGTACTAAGGCCGCCCGGTAAGCAGCTGTGATAGCGGGTGACCACGCAGCAGGGGTGGTCACCGTACCTGAGGTGCTAGCTGTGGCTGCAACAGAAGAAGCAGCAGAAACCGACACAGAAGAAGAGCTAGCAGCAAAACTAGCTAAAACAGAGGCTGAGACAGAAGTGGACGTGGAACTAGCAGCAGTGCTAGCAACAGTAACAACCGTACCAACAGTAGTAACAAGTAACACGGGGGTAACAGGTGTGGTGACGGTGGTGGCAGAAGGGACCACTGTCTCAACGGAGAACAGAACTACAGTCGAACTAGATGAAGGCATTGAGCTACTGTCCATCCTAATCAAGTAAGCAAGTGGGAACAATAATCAATTGAAGCAATTAAATAGAAAATCCCCCAAATTTCAGTCGAAATTTCGACTTTCATAAACCCTAAACCCCAATTACTTCATTTGTTCGAAATAAATCAATTAAACAACAAGAAAATGAAGATAATACTTACTTGATGAATAAACCCACAAGGTAAGCAAGAAAATCGACTAAAAACGATGCAAATGGCGATTTTTCAACCGAAAATCTCAAACCCTAAATACCCAAATTGACAGTGAAAAAGAACGAATTTGAAGGGCAAATTAGAGGGCAAATGTCGATTTAATAGCAAGGAATAAATAGTAGGTGTTTGATTTGGTAATGGGCAAGAAAAAATGGAGGATTTGGGGGTTTTTCGTGTAAAGAGGATGAAGAAAATGAAAGAATAAAAAGAAATAATGAAAAGTAGGGAGTTTAAGAGACACTTCCTGCGTACGAAATTCAACTTCACTCGATCGAGTGATTTGAAATCACTCGATTGAGAGGTCTCATCTTCAGTCCACTCGATCAAGTAAAAATCTACTCGATCGAAGCCTTTCCTCTGAATTCCTCTCGATCGAGTACAAAAATTACTCGATCGAGTTCTTTTCTTCTTGTAAGTCATCCAAGTGCGTCATTATTTCCCCAAACCTGCTTAAAAACACTCGCAAAAACATCCCGAACATACCAAATCACAAAAAATGACAGTCTAGAGTCTCTCTAACCACGCTAAAAATAGTCTAAATTCTAACAGTCTTAAAAATGCAATAAAGAAATTCAACGGAAATTCAAAATTAATTTTTACAATTTGTTACAACGGGGCATTCCCCGCTCAATTCCTAAAACAAGTCAGTAGCCCAACGGAGGGCTTCTGACTGGAGGAGGTCCCTTCAGCATCCTTGACCGTCCTCTTCGTTCTCCACGAGCTTGAATTTGAACCAGTAGGGGTAGTGATGCCTGTCGCTGTGTGCACCAAAGGTAATATTTATAATACCTATTAAAACTAACAGAAGCTAGCGGTAATCGGGTCGAACCACAGGGAGGCGATGCAATCAATAGTTGTCTGATTTTAGTCTTTAAAGTAACAAGTGTGGGGGTTTTGATTTGAGTTGGTCTATACTAAAGGAAATAAAAGAAAAGAAAAGTAAACTAAATAAACGGATGAAAACAAATATTAAAAGAGTGCTAAAATGGTCGGTTCACAATAGCTTCAGCGGCAGTAAACTAGGTAGGTCTAAAACAAACACGTGAGACGGGAAAATAAGAAGTCCTCTCGGTCCATTCTTACAGGTAGCATCTTTCGATCTCGCTACAGGTCCCTAATATCACTAATACTAACTTTCGTCCTGAAAAGTGACTAAAAAGGCTAAATTAACTCATCTCTCGATCTTATTAATTTAATCGTCTTAATTAGGTAGGCTATATCCCTTCCCTATCTTTCGATCTTTATTGGGTCGGTCAAATCCTAGGCATTTAACTAGTCGCGTGCACACGATTCGTCAAACATAACAATTTAATTAATTAAAACGAAGGTGATCTCACGTGGCCGGTCGATCGACCAGGTAGGCCAGTCGATCGACCAAGGCGCGATTCGGGTCTACTATTCTAATGCCGCCTACTTCTACAGATTCCCTACATCCTAGCACAGCGTATTTAGCTACTCATGATTACGACGAAAATAACAATAAGCTTAAGGAATAAAACTGTTGAATTCATAATCGAAATAATTAAACAAACAAATAACATAAAACGATAATTTCGGCTTCGGGAAACTAATCTAGCAATTCTATATCTATGAACAAGTAGAGTAATAAAACTGAAATAAGAGCAGAAGAATACCGAGTGGAATAGGAGGAAACCGACAGTACGAAAGGAAGTAAAGCAATAATCCGATTCTATTGAATAAGTAAACTTAAATGCAAACCCTAATATTTCCCTAAAGTTTTCTGATGAAAGACTTCATTTCTACTTAAAAGTGTTAGGTTACGTTATATAGGAATATAACGTAACACTCTTTTCTAAACCTAATACACAACGGGCTTCTTAATTCTCGATCTCTTAATTCACGCAGATTAGTGGTGTGGTCGATCGACCACTGTGACCGGTCGATCGACTGGACTGCAGTGTACAGTAGCTCCTTGAAGTCGTGCGTTGGTCGATCGACCATGAAGGCCAGTTGATCGACTGCTTTAGCTGATAGTCTGCTTCAAATTATTCATAAAAATATCTTTCAGGCCTCGAAATGCGCATCAAGCTCGTTCCTTGAGTAAATACTTCATGACAGATGCAATGCAAGATACTCGGGGACGGATTTAGCTCAATATCTACTCATTTCCGCATAAATCTGCAATATTACATAAAAATACGAAGGTAGACGAAATGGGGCAAATAGTAGCTTTAAACTACATAATTGAGCTCTGAAATGCGTGTAAAATAGGGTGTAAAACATCATATAAAAGACACGCATCAAACTTCCCCAAACCAAACCCTTGCTTGTCCCCAAGCAAGAACTAGACTCGATCCTAAAACCTAATGGAACGAGTTCAAACTCAGAGCGAAATGCAAACTGTAAAGCCTAAACCAATTTAATGCAATAACCAACAATCAATTAGCAATGTGAATCATGCAAACGAGTTATGAAGTCGTTAAAAAGCTGTTGAACCATCAACTATAGAGACTTATCAAATTGGACTCTCACGGGTTGCTCAAATCACTCAATAAATACAAGTGAGTATATGTAAAAATAGAAAGAATTCATTTTGTAATGACTCTCACCTAACTACGACCTATAAGAACACGCCTGCAATCTAATATGAAAATAATCTCTACAACCGTACATATGCATTCCAACCAATCAAATGACCATGATACATGCCGAGGTAAATATGGATTGTGAGGTAAAGGGTAAGAAGAGGTTAAGATAAATTTGAACAAAAACAGAGTTAAAAGCCAAGCTAGTAACTAAGGGAACCAAATTAATAACAACATCCAACTTCTTGCTCAAAATTCCAATAAAACGAGTGCTAATAGCAAGCACAAATCTCACAATCTCCATAATTAATCAACTCCCCATAAGATATGAATGCAACATGGGAGCAAAAATCGCCATTTAACAAAGACCTTGAATTATGCAATTTGATTTTCTTTTTCTTCTCGGGCATCAGTCGATCGACCAATGAGTCCAGTCGATCGACCGTCCTCTACAGTACACATGCGTTTTTTTTTCTCCTTCTCTTTTTTTTTTCGAAACATTTTTCTTCTCTCTTTATTTTTTCTTTTCCAATTCTGTTTTTTTTTCTTTTTTTTTCTTCCTTTCCTTTCTTTTTCATCTTCCCAACATCATCTCAAAAGAGCATTTGCAACCAAAAATGAAGTAACAATCCCAAGAACATAAACTACTAGCTTGACAAGGGCAGGCTAAATGTAGGATATAGTTAACGGGACAAAAAAACTATTTTTGGCAGTGTGGAGCTTATGGGCAAAATGAATAAAGGAAACCTCTTCCACATGTGTCAACAAACCACAAACCGAATGCATACAGGTATTAAGCAGATCAAGTTCATATTTATGCAAATTAATGTAACATGTCTCATAAGGAGTACTACTCATAATCCTAGATAAACTGGTCATGAATGACACCAGTTATAAGCTCTAAACCTCAGAAAATGATGTAGTTTGCCAAAAATCTAAGTCAAGTCTAAAGTTCAGCAAGATATTAACGAGAACTCGTAGATATGCATATACGATTCTCATAATAACATGTCAATTAGCAAGGCTCAGGCATAAAACAGCTGAAAATGCAATGTCATCATTGAAATACTACCGTTCCGACTCGACCTATATGCTAAAATAAACGTGATATTTTTTTTTTGAAATTTTTTAAAATTTTTCAATTTTTTTGAATTTATATAAGAGAAAATAAACAACAATGCAAGACAAAATGTAAACGTGAATGCAAGCAAATGAAATGCAACGCAAAACCCTTCCCTAAACCAAAACGCACAATGACCCCATTGTGCAAAATCATGAAATGAAATAAAAGGAAACGGGAATTTGCGTGAAATTAACTAAACAAGACATGAAGTAAGGACTCGGAACTCACAAGACTTTAAGCGTAGCAAAAGGAAACCTCCCCAAACCAGCGTGAGATAGGAGGTTTCAGTAGCCATCAGTGCTACCACTAAGAACCTGAAAAGAAGCAAAAGTACCACGCATAAAACCGAGAAAACAATTATTGAAACGCAAAAGTATGTGTAAAATAAAGAAACGGAAGAAAACAGAAATGAGTAGGAGAATAAAGTGGAGAAAAAACTCCCTCAACTCCGCAAATCAACCAAACACAGCAGGGGAATGATCGAAAACAAGGTACAGCAGCGCAGGGTGGTCGATCGACCACATCACCCAGTCGATCGACCAGAGTGAACAGGGATAGAAGCTCCTGGAAATCGCAGCTCAGTCGGTCGACCACACAGGCTAGTCGATCGACTGAAAAACCTGCTGTAACTTTCTGATTTCTTCAATTAGCTCAATAAATTGAGCTATCAAGGTCTATGAACCTGCAAATACACACAATAACGCGCCCAAAATTGCATAAAACCCAAAGCAATAGTCTAAAGCACATAAAATCCTAAGCAAACTTATAAAAATTGCGAAGTCTCGCGCACGAAAAACAATAAATAATCTTAAAAAGCAATAAAATGTTGTTTGAAAAAGCCTTAATCAACTAATAGTTGATCAAGAATGGCCACGGAATGGCCCACTTGCTCGGCTTCTGGATACAAGAGGTAGCCTCTACAGTGCTCATCTTCTCAGCTGTACTCTTCTCAACTCCAACATCCGCAGAATTCAGTGGACCAACAGCCTCAACATCTTCCCAATCAATGACCTCTTCTGACTCATCAGAATCCAAATCGGACTCCGTCACTTTGATTGGCTCCTCATCGGGATCCTCATCAGTGCCATAGCTAAGACATCCTAGGCCGCCTCTTTGAACGATTGGCTCCTTCACAGCTGGGGCAACTTGCGGCTCTTCCTTCCCCAAACCAGCTCCTGCAACATCTAGAACAAAAGAATCTTCCTCCAATTTGCTCCCAACCTGGGGCAAAGGTGTTATAGCAGAAATAGGCATAGAGATAGGCAAGTCAGGAAGCATAAAATAGGATTTCTTTTCAGAAACCGTATTACAAGTTACTGGCCACATAGGGCCTTTCTTCTTAGCTGTCTGGGCAAAGACAATGGAATGCTTCCCTACTTTGAAGGTCAAAGTCCCTGAGCCAACATCTATAACTGTACCAGCAGTGTGCAGAAATGGTCTACTCAAAATGATAGGAAGGTGGGCATCCTCGGGCATATCTAGTACAACGAAGTTAACAGGGAAAAAGAACTTTCCTATTTGCACAGGAATGTCCTCTAAGACTCCTATAGGCTAGACCGCAGATCGGTCAGCCATCTGTACTGTCATGTTGGTGACTGCAAACCTAGTCAATTTCAACTTCCTAGCAAGACTCAAGGGCATGACACTAATACTGGCTCCTAGGTCACACAAGGCCTTCTCAATAGAAAATGTGCTAATACTACATGGGACTGAAAAGCTACCTGGGTCTTCTAGCTTATGAGGTGCAGTGTGTGTCAGATAAGAACATGACTCCTCAGTTAGTGCGACAGCATGCACAGTTTCAAGTGACTTCTTTTTAGACAGTAGTTGCTTCATAAATTTCATGTAAGCAGGCACTTGATTAACTAACTCAATAAAAGGAACTTGTACGTTTAAGCTACGAATAACATTTTCAAATTTATTAAACGATACATGTTCCTTCGTCGACACCAATCTTTCCGGATAGGGGGCTGAAAGAAGCAACTTAGCCCTCTCCTCTAGGTCTCTCATGCCGGCATCAGTGGACTTAGGCTGAAAATACACTATCTTCTTCTTGTTGAAGCTTGACCCTTCTTCAGACCGTCTCAAAAATGAACCATTAATCGTCATCGGGTAGTACTTCGGAACCGGAACTGACCCATCAGCATTTGGGTCTTGCCTCAATACTTTCGGAGTAGTCGTACCCCGAAACAAGTGGTCCCTCCAGTTATTTGGCATTAGAGGACGAAAAGACTCACCCTCAGCAGCGTCGTCAGTCGATCGACCATTAATGTCAGTCGATCGACTGATGTCTACAGGAATAATAGCAGTATCTTTTCGCGGACTGGTCGATCGACTGGGTCTGTCAGTCGATCGACTGACATACCTGTTGATCGTCTTTTTCTTGCTATTATTCGTCACTGCCTTCTTCTTACTTGGTTCCACCTCATCTTTTTCAGTGACATCCTCGACCATAGCGGGCCCCTCAAGGGTGGACCCACTCCTCAAAGTAACAGCATTAAGGGTCTCCTTTTGATCCGTCTGCGACGGTAAATGCCCCGGAGCTCGAGTTGCACTCTTGCTAGCCAATTGAGCAATTTGGCTCTCAAACATCTTCATCCCGGCCTCTCTAGCTTGAGACTCTTTCAGCAACAAATTTTTCAATTCGGCAAATTCGGAGCCTTGGGACTGCTGCTGCTGATGTGGAACATACGGAGGCTTTTGATATGGCTGCTGCTGCTTATGAGGGGGCACATAATTCTGCTGCTGCTTCTCTTCTTTGTGGAGGTGGAGTCGGATTTAGGACATTTTGGCTACTCCACCTCAATTTCGGATGGACATTCGGCTCAAAATAAGTGTTTGTCTGCCTATAATGTTGAAAGGCAGCACAAGACTCATAGGGATTAGGACAGTTGTCTGAAACATGTCCTTCTCCTCCACATATCTTGCAGACGAAAGGACCGTCTGAAACAACATTCACATGATAGATCCCTCATTTTGAAGCTCCTCCCAACTTGTACTTATCAAATCTTGCCGTGAGAGCTTCTAATGCGGCTACAAAAGGGGATTCAGCACTTCTCCTTTGGTTTCCCCTGGAATTTCCATACTCAGCTTTGTGGGTGGCCAAATCATCGATAATTTTCCACCCCTTAGTCTCTCCAACATTCTCCTGGAATCTACCATTTGCTGCCGCATCCAAGATAGCCCTCTGATCGTCATAGAGCCCATTATAAAATTGATTGCATAGACTCCACTTCTCAAACCCATGGTGTGGAATAGTTCGCACTAGCTTCTTGAAACGGACCCATGCCTCATGAAAATTCTCATCCGGACCCTGTTTAAAGCTCGTGATCTGAGCTCTAATGGCATTTATCTTCGAGGTAGAGAAATATTTCTTGTAGAATGTCAGGGCCAGCGACTTCCAATCAGTGATCCCTTGCAGCATCATGAAGAGAGAATATGAACATGGTCTCCTTCACCTGGTCCTGGGTCACACCGGTTGGTGGGGGTATGGAACAGCAATAATCAATGAAAGTCTCCATATGTTTGGCTGCATCTTCATTTGCACCTCCCCCGAATTGGTTTCTCTCAACCAAGTTGATATAGGACGGTTTCGGCTCGAATTTTCTATCCGTCCCTGGTAATGCGAATCCCTTATAGAGATTCTCAGCTGTCGGCTCAGAGTGACTGGCTATGCTTGCTTCTTCAGCCATGTCGGGAGATGTGACGGTCTCAGTTCATGAAGTAGAAACAGGAGATGAAGGTGGATCCTCCTCAAATAAAGTGTTCTCGTAGTAACTAGACAGAGTACTGAGCTCTTCCTCTGTCGGCAATATTCTAGATGATCGTCTCAACTCACGCAAAGTCTTCTGAATCTCAGGATTGAACGGTAGTAATTCACCACCCTGTGACTTACGCATAAGAAGAAACTACAAGTAGAATATGAGAATAGTTTAAGGAACAGATGTCCCTTAAACTAATAGAAAGACTAAAAATAGAAACAAGTAAAAATTTTAAACAATTGCCTCCCCGGCAACGGCGCCAAAATTTGATGCCTATCGTTGTGTGCACCAAAGATAATATTTATAATACCTATTAAAACTAACAGAAGCTAGTGGTAACAGGGTCGAACCACAGGGAGGCGATGCAATGAATAGTTGTCTGATTTTAGTCTTTAAAGTAACAAGTGTGGGGATTTTGAGTTGAGTTGGTCTATACTAAAGGCAATAAAAGAAAAGTAAACTAAATAAACGGATGAAAACTAATATTAAAAGGGTGCTAAAATGGTCGGTTCACTATAGCTTCGGCGGCAGTAAACTAGGTAGGTCTAAAACAAAAACGTGAGACGGGAAAATAAGAAGGCCTTCTCGGTCCATTATTACAGGTAGCATCTTTCGATCTCGCTACAGGTCCCTAATATCACTAATACTAACTTTCGTCCTGAAAAGTGACTAAAAAGGCTAAATTAACTCATCTCTCGATCTTATTAATTTAGTCGTCTTAATTAGGTAGGCTATCTCTCTTCCCTATCTTTCGATCTTTATTGGGTCGGTCAAATCCTAGGCATTTAACTAGTCGCGTGCACTCGATTCGTCAAACATAACAATTTAATTAATTAAAACGAAGGTGATCTCACGTGGCCGGTCGATCGACCAGGTAGGCCAGTCGATCGACCAAGGCGCGATTCGGGTCTACTATTCTAATGACGCCTACTTCTACAGATTCCCTACATCCTAGCACAGGGTATTTAGCTACTCATGATTACGACGAAAATAACATTAAGATTAAGGAATAAAAATGCTGAATTCATGATCGAAATAATTAAACAAACAAATAACATAAAACGATAATTTCGGCTTCGGAAAACTAATCTAGCAAATCTATATCTATGAACAAGTAGAGTAGAAAAACTGAAATAAGAGCAGAAGAATACCGAGTGGAATTGGAGGAAACCGAAAGTACGAAAGAAAGTAAAGCAATAATCCGATTGTATTGAATAATTAAACTTAAATGCAAACCCTAATATTTCCCTAAAGTTTTCTGATGAAAGACTTCATTTCTACTGAAAAGTTTCAGGTTGCGTTATATAGGAATATAGCGTAACACTCTTTCCTAAACCTAATACACAACGGGCTTCTTAATTCTCGATCTCTTAATTCACCCAGATTAGCGGTGTGGTCGATCGACGACTGTGACCGGTCGATCGACTGGACTGCAGTGTACAGTAGCTCCTGGAAGTCGTGCGTTGGTCGGTCGACCATGAAGGCCAGTCGATCGACTGCTTTAGCTGATAGTCCGCTTCAAATTATTCATAAAATTATATTTCAGGCCTCGAAATGCGCACCAAGCTCGTTCCTTGAGTAAATACTTCATGACAAATGCAATAAAAGATACTCGGGGACGGATTTAGCTCAATATCTACTCATTTCCGCATAAATCTGCAATATTACATAAAAATACAAAAGTAGACGAAATGGGGCAAATAGTAGCTTTAAACTACATAATTGAGCTCTGAAATGCGTGTAAAATAGGGTGTAAAACATCATATAAAAGACACGCATCAAATAGTTAACATCCACATATGCACGAACTTTCCTTGTCCCTTTATCTTTCCCATCAGTTTTGAAATTAGCATTCCCATTTTGATTGTCTTTAATTGCAATTTGACCTTTGACAGCTCCTGCATCCAATCCATCTGTCCCTGCAGCAAGGAAAACAGACGAATATTCCTCCTTTTCGCTCTCAATTTGAGGCGGAGGGGTTACAATTGCAGCACAAAATTCCAAATTTTCTTCTGAAGTGTCAATATGGGAGTCAGTAGAGGAGAGGGCATGCAAGGTTGAGCTTGCATGGGAGCCCTACGAGACTTAGATTGATGAAAAATCAATTCTTCATCTCCTACCTGAAATGTAAGTGTCTTACCACCGACATCTATCACTGTGCGAGCAGTGAATAAAAATGGTCTCCCTAAAATAATAGAGGTGTGAGTGTCCTTGAGTATGTCAAGCACTACGAAGTCAACGGGAATAAAGAATCTCCCGATTTTGACAGGTATGTCCTCTATTACTCCTAACGGCCGTGATATACTACGATCGGCCATCTGTACGGTCATGTTTGTGCAATTAAATTTAGTCAAACCAAGTCTCTTTGCGAGAGACAAAGGTAAGACGCTCACGCTAGCACCAAGATCGCATAACGCGTTATCAATCAAATGGGTACCTATGTGACATGGGATTGAGAAACTACCCGGGTATGACTGTTTAGGTGGCAACTTATTTTGAACTAGGGCGGTCCCTACCTCGGTCAAAGCTACCGTCTCATGATCATTGATATGTCTCTTACGTGATAAAATTTCTTTCATAAACTTTAAATAAGAGGGTACCTCTGTCAGCAACTCGGCGAATGGAACAATGACCTGTAAGCTTTTTAGGAGCTCGGCAAATTTACCGAACTGTTGATTGGAATTTGTGCTCTGTAATCGCCTTGGCAAGGGCACCGGAATAGGAATCTCGAGCCCTTTGTTTCTCTCTTCCAATGTCTCAGCAGGTTCAAGCTCTCTGTCAGTCGATCGAGACTTTTTACCTCTCGATCGAGTCTTTCCAGGTGAAATTTCACTCGATCGAGCAATAGTAGCCTCTCGATCGAGTTCCTTAATAGCATCAGTGTTCGATCGAGACATATTTCCACTCGATCGAACATATTCTTCCAGTTTTTCACTCGATCGAGTGATTTGCACCTCTCGATCGTACCCTTTATTATCCAGTTCACTCGATCGAGTAGAATTTCCCTTCGATCGAGTGATTTCAGCTTCAATTCTACTCGATCGACCCCCTGAAATCAGTCGATCGAGTATACTCTTCGTGGTAAGCTTATCTTCAGCGACAGTTGACTGTTCATCAGCATTAACGGTCTTCCTCGGGTCTGATATGTCATCTAATGTTGATAATTTTGGTCCTTCATATGAACGACCACTTCTCAAATTAATCAAGTTTACCGTCTCGTGTGGATTCTTCTCAGATTGGGACGGTAAATGACCCGCTTTCCTCGTGGACTGATTGGCGGCGAGTTGAGCAACTTGAGTTTCAAGTGACTTGATGGATGCTTCTTTTTTTAGGTCACTTAGTTGCCATTGATTTGTCAACGACTGAAGCATTGTCTTTAATGCAGCTAGCACACTTACCCCACTTAAAGACTATGCTCCTTGATTCGGTGGAGGAAAAGAAGGAGGCTTTTGGAAGCCTTTCTGAGCTTTATGAGGAGGGACATATGGCTGCTGCTGCTACGGTGGAGGAGTGGGATTAAGAACATTTTGACTTGTCCACCTCAAATTGGGATGGACTGCCCCTTGGTTGTTGTAATAAGAACCTTCTCCTTGCTTATATTGCTGAAAAGCAAGAACTTGTTCTTTCTTAGTAAGACAGTCAATAGCAGTATGACCGTCATCACTTCCACACCTCTCACAAATAATAGTTTCATGTCTAGTCAACAAATGAACTGTCTGTGGCTCCCCAGCAGATTGAAGCTCCATTCTATCAAACCGAGCATTCATGGCTTCCAGCTGAGCCACGACTGCCTTATCAACTGAATGGACTGTTCGAATAACGTCCCGTGGGTTCCCATATTCAGTACAATGGGTCGCCATCTCCTCAATAATGCCCCATCCCTTATCATAATCAATATTCTTTTGAAATCTTCCGTTGGATGAGGCGTCAAGTATAGCTCTATGGTCATCATACAACCCATTATAGAACTGGTTGCACAAAAACCATTGATCAAAACCATGGTGAGGAAGAGACCTCACCAACTTCTTGAACCGACACCAAGCTTCATAGAAAGTTTCATCAGGTGCTTGCTTGAAACTAGTAATCTTTTCCCTCTTACGATTAGTGCGTTGAGGAGGGAAGTATCTTTTCTAAAAGGCAAGTGCGAGAGTCTCCTATTTGGTGATACCAGCAGTAGTCTGGTCAAGATCAGTCAGCCACTCTCGGGCTGAGTAAGTCAGAGAAAAGGAAAGAGCACTTCCTTTATCTTATCCTGTGTTACTCCCTTTGTAGCGGGAATAGTGGAACAGTAATCATTAAAGACGTCCATGTGCTTCCTTGGGTCTTCACCCGCCACACCTCTATACAGGTTTCTCTCCACAAAATTTATGTAAGATGGACGGATATCAAAAGTATTACCGTCCTCAGTTTGGAGGTTGAAACCTTTAGGAATAGAGGATGCTCTAGGCTCCGAGTGACTTGCAATGTTCGGCATCTTTACTGGTTTGTTGGCAGAAATGAGATTGTCTTCTTCAAAAGACTGGTCTTCTTCAAATAAAAAGTGTTGTAGCTCGGGCTCGAAAGTACTTAAGTCTTCCTTTCGAAGTTCTCTTTGCAGACGTAGTCTATGCCGAAATAGTCTTTCTGGCTCACAATCAGCTGGAACTAACTCCGATTTGTTTGACCTGGGCATACACAGCACTGAAAGAGATAAATGAGAACTGTCTCAAGGAATAAAAATTCCCTGAGACGGATAAAAATAAATGAAAACAAAAACATAAAGGGCTATTGCCTCCCCGGCAACGGCGCCAAAATTCGACATGCTAGTCGTGTACCTACCAAAAATAACCAACTGGCATTAACTAATATAGCTAGGGAAGTCGGGTCGATCTCCACAGGGAGGTAAGATATCTGTTAAGGTCCGTCTATTTAGGTCACTAAATGGGGGGTTTAAATTTGGTTTCTAAACTAATAAAGGCTTAAAGAAAAGAGCAGTAAAGAAAGAGAAATAAAAGATAGAAATTATAATAAAGGTGATCAAATGAGAGAGAACATGTCGGGATTTCGGTTCACCATGGTAGTCTATCGACTCAGCTGTAAATAGCCTAGATAATTTACTGTGAGACGGATACAGGGAAGATCCTTCCGGTCCACTTTCTATCCTAGATTCCCACTAACTTAACTTTCGTCCTCGTCGGGGTAGTCTACTGTTCATAGGCATATCTATTTAATCCAATCTTCCGATCCAGGAGTAAATTTAACCAGATTAAAGGTAACTTAGAAGCGTGCACTCAACTAAGTCGGTATTATAATTAAATTGCCATGGGTACAGATTCTCACAAATAAATCGTCTAGCCTATTCGCTACATCGTCACAATCCTACCATGGATTCCGTAATCCCAACATGAATGAAATTAGCTACTCATATTACTAATGTTGTCAATAATAATAATGATGAATGAACTAATTAAAGGCATGATGTAATAACAATAATATGGCATAAACGAAATTAGGGCAGAATAATTAAGACAATAAAACAAGGATTAAAGCAAGGAAATAATGAGACTAAGATTAAAAAGAGAAGAGAGATTACAATCTCAAGCGATTCCGGCGTAAAGATCAAATCCACTAAGCAAAAGATTAAGGAGAAGAAAGTTACAGTAGAAAGTTTAAGGGAAAGATTAAGAGAGTAAAGTGGCGTTCTAAGATGATTAAAAACGTAATTAATCACCTAATTATGAATGCTTAAATAGGAAAAACTAAGTCCATCAACGAAATAAGGCAACACGGGTTAATTAAGCCCGTGAAAACTCAAAACCTCTCGATCGAGTGATATAAAACCACTCAATCGAGGTCTTCAAGAGATAATCCTCTCGATCGAGCAATAATTCTACTCGATCGAGGAAATCCAGAAAACAGCATTTCGATCGAGCACAATAAATCACTCGATCGAACTCTTCAGCACTTCAAACCACTCGATCGACCAAATAAACCATTCGATCGAGTGTTCTTCCTCCAAGTCAGCTTCAAAATCATCGTTGACTGCTTCATTAACCATCCTTCACGCATCGCAATGCAGTACTCCCGCTCTAACATTCCCGTCTCCTCAAAATGCATGTAAAACAGGAGTACGGTTTCACCACTTTTAGGTTCATTTCTGCAAAACAGACTAAACAAACCAAAGTAGCCAATTCGGGTCATATTGCAATACAAAACAGTATAAAAGTGCATGGAAATACGTGCAAAATACGACTAAAAAGGCTATATAAAATGCACGTATCACTCGTTGACCACGGTCGGGTCGTGTCGAGCTAGTAGGGTGCTTGTGATGAAATGGTATGTGAACCTTATAATGGGGTTTCGTATGTAAGAAGCAGAACAATCATTTATCCTTGTCAAGTCACGGCCCGTTAGGGCTCTCCAAAGGGGTACTACACTATTGTTCCTAGGCTTGTATGGCCGAGAGGTCAACACATCTAGACCCAAGATATCCGCAAATTCAACCAATGTCATCATCCTTGTGATATTCTCCAATCGAAATTCAATGGAAATAGTGTTATTTAGGGTAGAAATATTTAGGAAACTTAGAAATTCGAGCACAAGTGATTGATAAGTGAGTTCATTCATGTGGAACATAGTGGTGAGTCCAAACAAATCAAAAAATGCCTGGGTTTGGTGATATATTCCCAATTTCCTCAAAGTATCATAACAAACAAACTTTGTAGGGAGGATGTTCTTACCCGTTAACCGATGAAAGACAATCCTTTGTGCATCATTGACAAATTCTATGTTGGGTAAATGCTTGAGTCGTGAGAGATCAATGATTTCATTATTCTCCCTTCTTCTTGCATTTAGGTGTGAGCAAGAAGAACTCCCAATTATCCTTGTCGATCTTCTTTTCTCCGTTATCATGATCTTTCTTTTTGCTTTCATTGAATTTGAGTTGGGGATTCTTTTTGTATATCTAGTCAAGAACTTTGTTGTTGAGAGTGAAATCAAATCCCCCTAGATAGAATTTCTTTCCTTTTTGGAACATCTCAAACCCTAGATTTGGGTGAGCTGATGTTTAGGGTGGTTGATTTGTTTGTGGTTGGTATGTTGAGTTTTGTGAGGGAGATTTGGTTACTTGAAGAGAGAGGAGTTAATATGTCTTAATAAGTGTGGTGGAAATGAAGAAAAGAAAAGAGGGTTGGTACTCTATAGGAGAGGATCACGGGAGGGGGACGCGCGGATTTCCTGCTGCAGGACTTTTTGTAGAAGCAGATGGGAACGTGCGTCCCCAAGCTGGCACGCCCGTCCTTTGCTTTAGGACGCCGGGGTTGAATCCAGGACGCCCGTCCTTTGCTGCAGGAATTTTTTTTCTTCAAGACTTCTTGGCTCCAACTCCCACGAGTTGAGGCCAACTCGTGGGGACCCTCCTTTTAGCTCTTCTAAGGCTTCCTCCTTCTAGCTTCGTAGAAATGGATTGAGGGCTATAGGCTCTTTTAGCCTAGGCATAGCTTCCCCACACTTGAACTTCATATCCTTCACACTTCAAATTTGATTAGTAACCCTCCCTCGCTTGCTCTCATGTCAAAAATTATGCTTAAAACAAGGTAATTAAAATGCAATGCAAAGAAGTTAAGTGCAAGAAAGTAAGTTAGTATATTTACAAGTGGTGGTTTAGGGAGGACTCCATCATACTCTCCTCCATTTTAATGCTTTGTCATGGTGGGAGAGGCTCGAGGCGGATGACCTCAACCTCTCCTATGAAGGCTCCTTCATAATATGGCTTGATTCGTTGACCATTGACCTTGAATCTATTTCCTTATTCCGACTATATCTCCAAGTCTCCATACTTTCCAACATTTGTGATCACAAAGGGACCCGTCCATCGTGAATTCAATTTTCCGGGGAAGAGTCGATATCTAGAGTTAAATAGAAGGACTTTATCTCCCTTGTGCAATGCCTTTTGCTTGATTCTCTTATCATGGAGCATTTTAGTGTGTTCTTTATAGATCTTTGCATTCTCATATGAGTGAAGTCGAAATTCTTCCAACTCTTCAATTTGTAAGATCTTCTTTTCTCCACTTAGCTTGAGATCAAGATTGAGAGCTTTGATTGCCCAAAAGGCCTTGTATTCCAACTTAATTGGCAAGTGGCAGGCATTTCCATAGACTAACTTGTAAGAGGATGCTCCTATGAGGGTCTTATAGGCCGTCCTTAAAGCCCAAAGAGTGTCATCAAGTTTCATGCTCCAATCCTTACGAGTCTTGTTAACTACTTTCTCAAGGATTTGCTTGATCTCTCTAGTGGAAACCTCGACTTGGCTATCCCAACCTGGTTCTATGTTGGAACTCCATACTTTATCAATATAGATGCAAGTTTCTTCTCATGGAAGTGTGTCCCACCATCACTAATGATAGCCCTAGGGGGTCCAAACCCTGGAAAGATCACTTTTCTTAAGAACTTGGTTACCGCCTTTTCATCGTCGGTTGGAGTAGCAATTACTTCAACCCACTTTGATACATAATCAACGGCAACTAGAATGAATTTTTTGCCTTGGGACGATACAAAGGGACCTTGGTAATCAATTCCCCATACATCGAAGATTTCAACTTCCAATATGCCTTGTTGTGGCATCTCATTTCTCCAAGATATGTTTCCAGTTCTTTTGCAAGGGTCACAATGAAGAATGAACTCTCTAGCATCTTCGAACATGGTGGGCCAATAAGAGCCTGATTGTAGGACTTTGGCAACCGTCCTTCTTGCTCCATGGTGTCCTCCATATGAGGATGAGTGGCAACCCTCCAAAACTCCTTGAACTTCCCATTATGGTACAAACTTTCTGTATAGACCATCACTACATGCCTTGTAGAGATTAGGGTCATCCCAAAAATACCTCTTCATTTCAAATAGGAGTCTCTTCTGTTAATTGTAGTTCAAATTCGGGGGAAGAACTCCTCCTACAAGGTAATTTGTAAAATCGGAAAACCACGGTGTGGTGTGTTGCTCAAGTTATGTGTGGATGGCCATTAGGATATCATCGGGAAAGGAATCATTAATTGGTGTATCTTCTCCATTATTGTCAAACCGAATCCTTGACAAGTGATCCACAACTACATTCTCGGCCTCTTTCTTGTCTCTTATCTCTAAGTCAAATTCTTGAAGCAACAATATCTACCTCAACAATCGTGGTTTTTATTCTTTCTTTGTCAAGAGGTGTCTAAGGGCACGGTGGTCTGAAAACACTATTACTTTGGATCAGAGCAAGTAGGAGCGGAACTTGTCCAAAGCATACACTATAGCAAGAAGTTCCTTTTTCCGTGGTATCATAGTTAATTTGTGTAGCATTAAGGGTTTTGCTTATATATTATATGGCATGTAAATCTTTCCTAATCCGTTGGCCAAGAACCGCGCCAACGGCATAGTTGCTTGCATCACTCATTATCTCGAAAGGCAACTCCCAATTTGGTGGTTAAATAATCGGTGCCCAAATTAAAGCTTCTTTAATCCTATCAAAGGCCTTAACACACTTATGAGTAAATTGGAATTGGGCATCTTTATGCAAGAGTTGAGTAAGGGGTTTTGCAATTTCAGAAAAATATTTTATGAATCGACGGTAAAACCCTGCGTGACCGAGAAAACTCCGCACCCCTTTTACATTCACGGGTGGTGGCAATTTCTCTATCACCTCAACTTTAGCTTTATCGACCTCGATGCCCTTTTCTGAAATCAAATGACCAAAGACAATGCCTTCATTGAGCATGAAGTGACACTTCTCCCAATTTAAAACAAGGCTAACATCTTCACATTTTTGCAAGATAAGTGACAAATTATGCAAACATAACTCAAAATCTTTCCCATAGACACTAAAAGCATCCATTAATACTTCCGTTATGGTTTCTATGTAGTCGGAAAAGACACTCATCATGCAATGTTGAAATGTGGCGGGAGCATTACATAGCCCGAAGGGCATTCTCCTATAGGCAAAGGTACCATAGGAGCATGTGAAAATGGTCTTGTGTTGGTCATCCGGGTGTATCGGGATTTGGAAGAATCCCGAATAATCGTCAAGGTAGCAAAAGAACTTATTAGTTGTCAGAATCCCGATTCGATCCTATGATTCTACGATTTTACGATCCAAAAATGCTTGACCGATCCCGGATCCTACGATTCTATCATGTTTTTAGAATCTTACGATCCTATCTATTTGAAATTTTCTAGAGGTAGAATCATAATACGATTCTACGATCTTAAGATCCTACGATTCGACTCTATAGTAAACATATTAAAATATATTTTTATATAATGACATCGTAAAATCTAAATTTCATGTAAGTTGTAGAAACATGTTCATGAAATGATACTAAACTCATTAACTATCGATATTTTGTGTATAAATAAGTGTTTTGATCTTCAATTATATATTTTTAACAAATAAAAAACTATATTTAGTGATTTAAAAACTATATTTAGTGAATTTGTAGAATCTTACGATTCTACGATCCGATTCTACCGATTTGATCCTACCCTCTCCATCAATTCAAAGTAGAATCCAGATCCTAACAACATTGCTCTCAAGCATTTGATCTATGAATGAGAGATGGAAATGATATTTTCTTGTTGCGGAATTCAACTTACGATAATTAATACACATTCGCCAACCGGTGATCTTCCTTGTGGGTATTAGCTCGTTCTTGTCATTTTTCACCACCGTGGTACCTCCTTTCTTGGGTACCACTTGAACGGGGCTAACCCACAAAGAATTCGATATAGGGTAAATGATTCCCGTATCAAGTAATTTCATAACATCCGCTTTTACAATTTCTTGCATATGGGGATTTAATCTCCTTTGGCCTTGAATGGTAGGCCTATGATCATATTCTAAATATATCCTATGCATGCAAAATTCGGGGCTTATTCCCTTAAGATCATCTAGACTATAACCTATAGCCTTTTCATGTTTCTTTATCACATCAAGCAAACTCTCTAATTGACATTCATCAAGTTTTTCATTGACATTCACGGGTTTGGTTTAAGACTCATCAAGGTAAGCATACTTCAAAGTTGGGGGAAGGGGTTTTAAAGATGGGGTTTGTACCTCAATTTCTACCTTTGATGGTTCATTGGGAACACTTTCCACCTCCATTACACTTTCTACCCTCATTGTTTGTTCCACCTTGATGGATTGTGATGGCTTATTGAGAATGTCATCTATCCTCATGGATTGTTCATGGGTGAGCTCTTTTTTAGCTAGAGGAGCTTCAAGGAGATCTACTTCCAATGGCCAATATTTATTTTTGGCCTCACTTGCTTTCAAGGCCTCCAATGCTTCCAATGGGTCTTTGATGAGAGTAGAGCCCGTATGGTCCTTTACACAACAATCTATAAGGTCCATCTTGCAATGTACACTAAGAGAAAAAGGTAAGAAGTACCTTGAGGAAATATTTTTCCCCAAGGCAAAGAAAGACACAACTAAAAACAATGATTGATAACAATTCAATTGAACACTGTCCCCGGCAACGGCGCCATTTTGATGAGCGTGTCGTTTATGCTCTCAAATAATATTTATAATCTCAACAAATTACTCTCAGTAGAGCGGCAAGTGAAGGTCGGATCCCAAGGGACGGGTATTGAATTAAGCTATGAAATGCAAGTAGCTATGCCTTAGAGTCACAATTTGGTTTGAGTTGAGAATGTAATCTAAACTACTTAACAAAGGAAATATAAACAAATAGAAAGCAAACTAAGGCAAGTATAATAGAGTTTGTAAACGATTGATTAAAGGCACTAGGGTGTCATGGGTTCAAAGGGGAAATTATAATGAGATCACATAAATAATTTACAAAGATGCAAGCAATTATTGTTGTAATGGAATCGAGTTAGTTTATATCTTACAATTTCTAGGGAGTTTTAAGTCTCGGAGCCGAGTCGGTCACAACTTTACAACACCTACATCGACTTAGTCCCCCCCCCCCCCCCCTATTCAACTACATGCATGGTCTAAAAAGCCTTGAGTTAGTTTATGTCTTACAAATCTTGTTGAAAGAATAAGAGAATCATGCTAGGTTGTCAATGAAACATTTCATTAAGCATAACATGTGCATAAGTTGAAACTACAACAAACAAGCATTCATAAGAACTTATTAAGTATAGATATACCCCATGATTAACTCTCCTAATCCCCCACTAACCCTAGTTAGCGAACTACTCACTCATTATCATGGAAAACATGTTGACAATGGTGTCAATCATCTTAACAAGTATAAACATGATGGAAGAGTAAAGCAATAAACAATAATTAAGTAAGGAGTAAAGAAATTGTACCAAACTTATGATGAACAAATGGAAAGGAAAGAATAACAGAAGAAAACTTGATTGATGATGAAGAGTTGTCAATTCTCCATTAAACCCAAATAATCTTCAACTACCCAATTAGATCTAGAACTCTTCAATGATAATTAAGAAAGGATTAAAGTGTAATTAAGCTAATATATTTATAATTAGTCTCTAATGTCTCCTCTAATCTACTTATAACTTGTTGCTAATCTCCTATTAAAAAGGATTATTTATACTAAGTACAAGTATTAGGTTAACTAAGGGCTTAAATGACAATTAAGCCCCTTAATGAAGTCCAACACCTTACAAGTCCTGGCATAGGACGCACGACCTCCTCTTGATAGACACTCATCCTGCATTGAAGGATGCCCATCCTGGCTTGGGGACGCTCGGGCTGAGCTTGGGGACGTCCGTCCTGATGGACAGTTTTACTTTTTCTTTCATTTGGCTGTCCTCTAACTTGTGGGGATCCTTCAAAGGTCGTGGTTGTTCTTCATCATTGCCCAATTACTTGTTTTCACAACTTAGGCCTTTAGTATCGGTCTCCTCTTTGATGCTTGGTCGTTAGATTCGCTCAATTTAGCTCCCTTTTGCTCCGTTTAGGCAAGGCTTAGGACTCCTCCCCTACCAAAGGCACCAAAACCTCTTAGAATATGCAAAATAGGAAGTTTAAGATATAAACGACCCTAATACATGCTAGAAATCATACGAACGAGGCTAGTTAAGGGACTAAATGTGCGTAAATATGAGTCACATCACATTCCAAGACGTAGGAACACCAGTCATACAGCGGGATGTCACTCACATCTTCTACAGCTTTCAAAAGCGTCATTTCAAACCCATTGTTTAAATTGGGCGCAAGGAATGATGACATATTAAGCAGCACAAACAGATGGCAGAATTCATCCCCTCCATCTTTGAAGGCCTTCGGCTCGATATGTTTGAAGACATTGCCTAAAGGAATAGAATCAGAATTTCATTTTACATTGAATTTTTTCCACCACTTATTTTTTAGGCGCTTATGTTGTTCTTCTTGAGCACCCGGCATATGTCCAGTAGGTATTATTTCTATCTCTCTCGCCAAGAGGTAACATGAAACAGTCATACACTTCATGCTTCGTAACCATAAACTCCTTCAACTCCGACGCCCTAAACACATGAGGCCCATCGCTAAAAGCTTCAAGAAATTCGGGAACATGGGCAAGCGGGTAAGTTCTGAGTTTAAGATGAAGTAGCCCCTCAAAACCAATCCTATGTACAGCGACTTGATGAGCATTGTTAAGCTTGAGGTTGTTCTGCATTTTGAGGTTGTTTTTCATCAGATGCCATATGAATCAGAAAAAACAAATTACAGAAGTTAAACTGAATGTCTATCAGAGTTTCACATCCAGGATTCCACATTTACACAATTATGTTTAATCCACAGTTACACTTCCTACATAAATAGACTCAATACTTTTATTTAAATTTCAAATTAGTTCCACAGTTAGACTTCCAATTTAATACCATGTTTACAGTTATAGTCTATCAAAACTTACACTTCCCATTTATTCAAATTTACACTTACATCATTAACAAATACACTAACAAATAAACAAAGTTACACTTTCAGCGAAATCAGAATTATAGTTATAGTTTCACATTTACAGTTCCCATTTGTCCAGAGTTACACTCTCAATTCAGAGTTACACTCTCAATTCAGAGTTATATATGACCAATTCAGAGTTACACTTCCAATATTAATAGTTACACTTCCAACATAAACAGACTTAATACTCTTATTTAAGTCCAATTTAATTCCACAGTTACACTTTCAATTTTATCCCACAGTTACACTTATAGACTATCACATTTACACTCCCCATTTATTCACATTTACACTTACATCATTAACAATTACACTTTCATATTATTTGAGTTGCACCATAAAATAAACAAACTTACACTTTTAGCGAAATCAGAATTACAGTTACAATTTATCACATTTACAGTTCCCATTTGTTCAGATTTACATTTTCAATTTCATTAGTAATTGATACTTTTTAAAATAAATCTGACCAATTCAGCTTAAAATTAAATTCAAGCATACTTAAAATCAGGATGTTTATGGATAATCAATAGAACAGAGATGCATAGCAAGAGTGGACAATATGGATAATATGCATAGCAGTATGTATAACAGTTCCAAAAGCATAATCTCAGTAATAACAAAAGAATGAATGAAGAATGAAATAATAACAAAAGAATGCTAATAAAACCCGTAAAAAAGAATGAAGATAAGTCCTCAAAAATACCCATAAAATACACATTTTAAAAAAAAAGTACAAAGAGAGGACTCAAGGATGATCAAAGAATTACCTTCAAAGTTGGTTAACAGTGAAGTTACATGGTGAATAACTTGAATGAGAATAAAAGATAGCAGAAATGTGGTTAATTTGGTAAAGAAAGATGAAGAAACTGCAGGTAAAAAGATATCAAAGAGTGAAATTAGGACGGTTTTTGAAATTATGAGAAAGTATGAGAGAGTGGAGGGAATGGAATGACGTGCTGTGACTGATGGACTTACATGCAGCAAGTCAGAGCCTACGCCGTCTAAAGAGAGAGGTAATTACTTTAATCTATATTATAATCTTATATTTTACTTTTTGGAGTAATTTTAGCCATTCATTCTCAAAATCTAAGGGCTCTAAAGAAGACTTATGAACTAAATAAATTAAGGTGGCGTTATTTGATCTTATACACACTTTCGTAAAATTTAATTTTTCAAGTCACGTGTACATGAACAAAAATTTAGTAGAGTATTATGATTTATGACGCATTAGATAAGGAGGCCATATAAATAGAGACACTGAGTGCCTATGACTCGCATATTGGCACAAAGCGGCGAAACTCCAAATATATGATCATAGAATGTCCTAGTCTAGACACCTCAAAATGTTTGTTAGCCTTTTGGACACGTGATGATGAGGCCCTTATTTATTTCGGAATATGATCATAGAATGCCCTTACTTATTTTATCACCCGGTCCACTTCGACCACTTACTACATTCATAGCCCATTTGCTTAATTCTAATAACTTTTCAGTCGATATATTGGCGGCACAAAACCGTAAATAAAAAATGGTACATTTTAACAGGCAGCACTTAAATGATATTTAATCAAGCCTAATAATTAAATAAGGCAACACACCTTATAACTTTAAGGCCTGATTTTAATGATTCACTCTTACTGGAAACGAGTTAATTGTTCAGCCCAAAAAGAAATTTAAGTCCAAATACTTGTTTTACACGTAGTTGGCCAGCAATCAAACTACGTCCTCCATATGAGGGTCATAATTTATTACCAGCATGAGATGCTAAAGAATTGGAGCACAACAAGGAAGTGCATGATTAAAAGAGGCCTCTTATTATTGTATTGTATATTAGTTCCTGAGGAAAGGAAAATGAGATCAGAAAAGAAAGCATGATTAGCATGGAGTATGAAAGACGTAGTAGTGTCAACTACTTACACTTGAAATTTATCATATGAAAGATTACTACATGCTCTCATACAATACAATTCATGGGTGGAAGACGGGGATAGATAAAATTTCAGACGCTTAAATTCTATCTCACGAATATTTTAGATCATGTCAAACACTCTCGTCCTAACTAGTATAAATACTCCCCTTTACACACTTATTCAAGGGACAGAAAATTCACAGAAAATTATACTTTACCTCTCATAAAATACTTCCTTCCATACAAAATACCGTTCCATAAATCCATCTTATTTTGAGCATAAAGACGCCCTAAAGTCAATTCAAGTAAGCTAATTGTCGAAACGCCGTATCGAGGTAGGTCTGAGAGTGTCATATTTTACTCCTTATTTTGCTATTGATATAATATAATTTGTTTGTTTGTAATATTTGTAAATAAACTTAGTTAATCCACCCACGTAAATAATTTGTTTAGTCATGTATAAAATCGTATTAAAACCTTTTTTATTGTTAATTTCGTCAAATATACAATATTATAAATAAATAGTAGAGGTCGTCAGTTTGATGGGCGGTTTGGGTGCCTAACACCTTCCCTGACTGTACCTTTACCCCCCAAATCCGCAATCTTTGGTCCAGATCGGAGTGACGGATCAGTCCCCATTTCAGGGATCAAAAGGGGCCTTTTTCCGTTAAAATTGTTTTTTTAGGTTTTTTTTATGGGCGGTCTGGGTGCCTAACAACTTCCCTGACCGTACCTTTACCCCCCGAATCCGCAATCTTTAGTTCAGACCGGAGGGACAGATCAATCCCCATTCCAAGGATCAAAAGGGGCCTTTTCCGTTAAAATTGTTTTTATTTTTTTTATAAAATCTACTGACAACTCCTATTATTAAATTTATTTTAAAAAATGAGATTTTTCACGACATCTCACACCCAGGTTGATATAGAAATTAAGCAACAAAGTTGAAGCTCATGTTGTTAAAAGAAGAATTGATTATTGTTCACAAGTGTTATTTGTGGATCAAAAAATAAGATTCATAAAAAGCTTTTCAACTCATTGACTATGGATCTTGAAACCCTTATCACAGAGTTTCTGGAAAAGTTGTGCAGTTTGGTCATAAGTAGGCAAGTACTGAGCTAGTGTGTGAAATTAGCATTAAAGAAAAACTAAAAAAAATTACTAAAATTAGGTTTTATGAAGTGCTTACAATAACAGTAGTCACAGCTTCTATCAACTCGCCTCTGTGCGCCATAGTCAGCTCCGACTTATCAATTTAATTTGTGAGTTAAAGGGATCAATCTATGGCTTACGAACGAAGTAAAATACGGTCGGAATCCTACCAATTTGGCACTATAATTGAGACGGAAATGCAAAAGTAAGGAAATACAAGGGATATTTTGCTAATGTATTGTTTATCGTTGGTTAAGAGTGTTGTAGTAGTTGAGTCGATGTAGAGTGTGAGAGCATCCCATGATGGTGAGGCTCCCATATTTTATCTCTCCTTTTCTTATTCGTCCACTTCATTTTCCACTAACTTTTCATCTAACCTTCCTATTTTATAATATCATGTCCGCAACAATTGGCTGCCCCAACAATATTAATTTACTCACAACATTTCGGGAACCTCCACAAAAGAACACAAAAACGCCTTGCATTTTTTTTGGGAACCTTCCCTAAAAGTAGAGGAGCCCCAAATTGTGAGGAGGTTAATGCAATAAAGGGGTGCCCCCGTATGAGAAGAGAGAAGGCATATGGGGAGGCAAATTTCCGCCTTTGCGGATGCTCTGATGCCCCTTCAATTTACATTTGCTCTTTCTTATATAGTTGTTGCTTGCTAGGGTTTGAGTCCACAACTTTCTCCCCACTTCTGCTCCTGGATTTCTGCGTCAATTGCACCAAAATAGGGAGTTGTTGCCGACTTATTATTCCAACTCTTTTTGCACAAGATATTTATCACATGTGTGTTTGTTGTTTTCTTTAATCTAACGGTCCCAGTACTTCCATGTCAGCGGTCCTCTTGGTCCTCCTTCTTCCAATGATTGCTGGTCACATAACCTAGGTGGAAAAATACAATTTTTGTCCATAACAATTGCCTCCAAATTTCTGTCTAAAATTTATTTGGGCGGGAATTTCTATTTCGAGACGCGTGGATCTATAAAGGTATGACGGCCGCGTCACCTTCCTCTACCTCGGATCCTCCAGCGATGTTGGAAAAAAAACTCGATTGAACTTGAAAGGTTTGTTAAAGTCGGTTGGAGTGGAAGTGGGTAATGGAGTCGCCATAGGATCCATGAATCGTCTTGAGATTGTTGGAAAAAAAACTCGATTGATAAGGAAGACGGACCGGTATAATAATAAAACCACCTGGAAATTTGTTGGAGAGTCGCGTAATTAATCAGCTCTCCTCAAGACGATTCACGCCCTCTAATAATTGCAGAGAGTTAATAGCGCGTCGTCCCCAGGATAAAACCCCAACGATAATAATACTCTCTTATCTGCGTATAAAAGAGGAGAAGCTCACACACAAGGAACACTTGACAATTTGTAAAAAACTTTGGGAGAATATTGTCTTTTTTAATTTTTGTAAAGATCATATGTATTTTCACACACCCTAAAAAAGCTGTCCATATAACCATATATATACACATTTGGTGGAGTTAAAAACGTCAAAGAATAATAACGTTACACAAAGATCAAAGTAAATTGTAGTATTAATCCCAAAAAGACGTTAGTCCACAAAACGACAAAGCTATTTGAATATAGTAGATTTATTAGGCTATTAAGCATTAATAATCATAGACAAAAGCAATCCATTAGCAAATATGGTCAATGGAAAAACGTTTGTAACATTGAATTTGGAAATTAAATGAGAATGTTTGACCTTTAGTTTAGAAACGGAAAATCAGTAACATAAATATATATATATTTTTTAAAAAGAATATAAATCAAATATTTATTGTGTATTATTTTTGTTAAAATATACAACATTCCCCCACTTATTTTAACAGAAAATTAATTCACAAATGTCACAAGATACCATGCCTCATAGAGGTGGCTCCGCCTTTAAACCTCCACTTAGTGTTTTGGTTAGCCCCGTACTAGAGTCAAAGTGGCACCGCCTTCAAACTTTGACTTCTCTTAGGCACGTAGGAAACCTCACACACATGATACCTTAAGCGTTCCAAGCTTCAAAGGTCCGCACGTTATGGCCATGTGCATAATCCCGGTATTCATGAGTGTATTAGAGAATGTGCCCCCATTCTCATAGAAGCGGCCTCACTCCGACACTCATATAGGTGACCCATCAAGAATGCACTCGTGGCCAAGCATTCCACCCACACGAGCTATGGGTCATTAAGAGCAAAGCCAAATAATATTAATCAATTTCTCATACAAAAAAGCACTTTGCTCAACCTTATCAACGCCACAAGTATACATGCCTGCACCATAGGGAGGGACATAAATAATAATAATCATCATAAAAAAAAATATATATACATAGGCATGTCACCCGCCATCATATGATTCGTTTTTCCCTTTCCAGGGTATCCTCATATATGACTAAACTCATCTTTGGGCAAAAGTCCCATCCCCCTCGATGCTTTCCAAATTTTCTCTCTAGCTAGAGCTTTAGTCAATTGATCAGCTATATTCTCTTCTGATCGTACATGGCTAACATTTATAGCGCCATTGGACAAATGTCCTCTCACAATACCATGCATCCGTCTAACAGATCGGGATTTACCATTATAGTACAAACTATGTACTCTGCCAATAGCTGCAGTACTGTCACAATGAAGTAAAATAGGAGGCACTGGTCTATCCGACATAGGAATATCATGTAATAAATTACGCAACCAATTTGCTTCATCACTAGCATTTGACAAAGCTATCAACTCTGCCTCCATAGTAGAATGAGATATAATTGTTTGCTTTTTGATCGCCAACTCTTTGCACCACCACCTATCAAAAACACAAAGCCTTTGGTAGACATGGTGTCTCCGGCTAAAGAATTCCAATCGTCAAGTATAACCTTCAAGTATAGGAGGGTGCCTTCTATACATAATACCATAGTTAATAGTTTTCTTTAAATAACTCATTAAGCGTTCAATTTCAAACCAATGTTCATGACACGGTCTACTAGTAAAACGACTTAACACACCAACGGCATAACTAATATCAGGTCTAGTAGTGTCAAAGACATATCTCAAACTACAAATAATTCTAGAGTATTCTTTACGATTTATCACATCATAGTCATTCATGGTCGGATATAATTGAATATGAGAATCAAAAGGAGAATTTCTTGGCTTACAATCAAAGTAATTAAATTTTTTCAACATTTTTTCTACATAGTGAGATTGATCGAGAAAAATTCCATTAGAACACTTATGAATTTTCATACCAAGAATTACACTAGCTTCTCCCATATCTTTCATGTCAAAATGTTTACAAAGCATTTTCTTAGTATCAACTATAATGGTCATGTTAGTACCAAAAATGAGAAGATCATCCACATATAAACAGATTATCACACTATCATTAAAAACTCTTTTATAATAAACACACTTATCACTCTCATTAGCATAAAAACCATTGGCTAAAACACAATCATCAAATTTTTTATGCCATTGTTTCGGAGCTTGTTTTAACCCATATAAAGATCTTGTTAGTTTACATACTTTATTTTCCAAGCCAGGTTGCACAAAACCTTCGGGTTGTTCCATGTAAATTTCCTCATCTAAATCCCCATTTAAAAATACAGTTTTTACATCCATTTGATGAATAAAAAGATTATGAACAGCTGCAACCGCAATCAGAGTCCTAATAGAAGAAATTTTAGCAACCGGAGAATAAGTATCGAAAAAATCAATATCTTCCTTTTGTCTAAAACCTTTAATAACAAGTCTAGCTTTAAATTTTTCAATACTACCATCTGGTTTCCTTTTTCTTCTAAGTACCCATTTATTTCCAATAGGTTTGCATCCGGGTGGTAAATCAACTAAAACCCAAGTATTATTAGACATCAAAGAGTCCATCTCATCATTCTGACCTCTCTCCAAAAATTAGCATCGGGTGATGAAAAAGCCTCGACAAGGGAATTAGGTTCATTATCTATCATGCATATAATATTGTCGTCAAAAAGATAACTGTCTTCTACATAATGAAGCTCAAAATCAGGACCAAAATCTTTTGCAATTCTAGGTCTTTTACTCCTTCTTAAGTCCTTTTCTTGTACAAGTTCATGTGTAATTGAGGGTCTAGGATCGCTCACAAAGTTTTCGTTAGAAACTTTATCACCCCCACTATTTCCAAAAGGAAATTTATCTTCATGAAAAATAGCATCTAATGACTCAATAACAACATTATTTTCCAAATCCAAAAATCTATAAGCTCTACTATTATAAGAGTAACCAATAAAAGCACATCTAGTAGCTCTAATTCCTAACTTGTGAATTTTAGGATCAGTCTTACGAACATAAACCAAACAACCCCAGATACGAAAATAACTAATATTGGGTTTATAACCTTTCCATAATTCAAATGGTGTTAGTAAAGTCTTTTTCCGAGGTATTCTATTCATCACATAATTACCTGTCAAAATAGCTTCTCCCCATAAGTTTTTAGGTGCACTAGCATGTACTAGCATAGAATTGGTCAAACCAATTAAGGTTCTATTTTTCCTCTCCGCTACGCCATTTGACTCGGGTGAATAAGGTGGGGTCACTTCATGAACTATTCCTAAAGATTTTATATAATCTATTAACCCCAAAGAAGCATACTCTAATCCTCTATCACTACGAAAACATTTTATTTTCCTTTCAAAACGATTCTCAACTTCACTTATAAATGTTTTTAGCCTATCAAAAGCGTCACTCTTATTTTTCATCAAGTAAACATAGGTAAACTTTGATAAGTCGTCTATAAAGGTTATAAAATATCTTTGTCCACCTCGTGTTAATATTCCTTCAAACTCACATATATCGGTGTGTATAAGTTCTAAAAGTTGAGTACTTCTATAAACATTATTGTGAGGTTTTTTAGTGATCTTAGTCATACTACAAATTTCACATTGCTCAAATTTATTTACTAGGTTTGGTATTAATCCTATGTGACTCATGTCTTTGATATATTTACTATTAACATGACATAAACGGGCATGCCAAATATTAACACAATTCACGACATAAACCGAACCATCAACGATTTTATTCATCTCAACATTCAATTTGAACATACCATCACAAGCATAGCCTTTGCCAACAAACATATTATTCTTAGTGATAGAATAATTATCGGACTTAAACACTTGCTCAAAACCTGCTTTGTTGAGGAGATAGCCAGAAACAAGATTCTTCCGAATTTGAGGAGTATGGAGAACATCCTTCAAGGTCAAAACTTTACCAGAAGTGAATTTAAGTTCAACATCACCAATACCAAGAACCTTAGTAGTGTGTGAATCACCTAAAAGTATTTTTCTATCAGAATCAACAGGATTATAACTTTTAAACCAATTTCGATCATGGCACACATGTTTTGAAGCTCCCGTATCAATCCACCAACCATCATAATTTTCCACCATATTAATTTCAGTCACCATAGCAACCAAAGGTTCCTCTATCATATTAGCTTGTGAGGTGGTTCCCTTTTTCTTATTATTACAAAATTTAGCGATATGACCATATTTTCCACACTCAAAATATTGTGGTTTGATGGATTGATTACTATTGTTATTACCATTGAATTTATTATTATTATTATTATTGCCAAAAGAGTTAGAACGAAAATGGTGACCATTATTTTTATTATTATTATTATTAGAATGCCTAAACTTATTAGTATTATTCTTAAAATGGTTTTGGTTATTAGTGTGATTACGAAAATTATTTTTAAAAGACTTCCCTTTAGGTTTGAACTTACCACCGTTTTTATTAAAGTTATGACCTTTATGGATGTCCTCGTTAGTAGTAATAAAATTTACCTTCGCCGACTCACCATTACCATTGTTAGAGACATTGTCCCTCTTAAGAGACTCTTCCTCAACTCGGATTCTTGTAATTAGATCAATGACGGTCAAATCACTTTGCTTGCGACGTAAATTCTTTTGGAACTCCCCCCATGATGGTGGTAGCTTGTCTATTATTGCCGCAACTTGCATTTGGTCATCAACGACAACACCTTCGGATTGTATGTCATGTACACATTTTTGCAACTCTTGTGTTTGTGTCACCACCGATTTGTTATCCACCATTTTAAAATTGAAAAACCTGCTACAAGCAAACTTTTTTGCACCGGCTTCCTCCGTGTCATATTTTTTCTGCAAAGCTTTCCAAATCTTTTTTGCAGTAGAATAAAAGCTAGCATAGTAGTCATAAAGCTCGTCAGAAAGACAATTAAGAAGATAATTCCTACAATCCTCCTCATCATTTTTCCACTTCTCAACTTCTTTTTCATGTTTTTCAAGTTCTTCTTTGGTCATATTACTTGTGTCTTTTTTAGTTGGATCTTTAGCGGTTAAAATCCACACTACCTTCATAAGTTTTAGATAGAACAATACCTTCTTCGACCAACGCTTAAAATGCTCACCCGTGAACTTGAAAGGTTTGTTAAAGTCGATTGGAGTGGAAGTGGGTAATGGAGTCGCCATAGGATCCATGAATCGTCTTGAGATTGTTGGAAAAAAAACTCGATTGATAAGGAAGACGGACCGGTATAATAATAAAACCACCTGGAAATTTGTTGGAGAGTCGCGTAATTAATCAGCTCTCCTCAAGACGATTCACGCCCTCTAATAATTGCAGAGAGTTAATAGCGCGTCGTCCCCAGGATAAAACCCCAACGATAATAATACTCTCTTATCTGCGTATAAAAGAGGAGAAGCTCACACACAAGGAACACTTGACAATTTGTAAAAAACTTTGGGAGAATATTGTCTTTTTTAATTTTTGTAAAGATCATATGTATTTTCACACACCCCAAAAAAGTTGTCCATATAACCATATATATACACATTTGGTGGAGTTAAAAACGTCAAAGAATAATAACGTTACACAAAGATCAAAGTAAATTGTAGTATTAATCCCAAAAAGACGTTAGTCCACAAAACGGCAAAGCTATTTGAATATAGTAGATTTATTAGGCTATTAAGCATTAATAATCATAGACCAAAGCAATCCATTAGCAAATATGGTCAATGGAAAAACGTTTGTAACATTGAATTTGGAAATTAAATGAGAATGTTTGACCTTTAGTTTAGAAACGGAAAATCAGTAACATAAATATATATATATTTTTTAAAAAGAATATAAATCAAATATTTATTGTGTATTATTTTTGTTAAAATATACAACAAGGAGGCCATATAAATAGAGACACTGAGTGCCTATGACTCGCATATTGGCACAAAGCGGCGAAACTCCAAATATATGATCATAGAATGTCCTAGTCTAGACACCTCAAAATGTTTGCTAGCCTTTTGGACACGTGATGATGAGGCCCTTATTTATTTCGGAATATGATCATAGAATGCCCTTACTTATTTTATCACCCGGTCCACTTCGACCACTTACTACATTCATAGCCCATTTGCTTAATTCTAATAACTTTTCAGTCGATATATTGGCGGCACAAAACCGTAAATGAAAAATGTTACATTTTAACAGGCAGCACTTAAATGATATTTAATCAAGCCTAATAATTAAATAAGGCAACACACCTTATAACTTTAAGGCCTGATTTTAATGATTCACTCTTACTGGAAACGAGTTAATTGTTCAGCCCAAAAAGAAATTTAAGTCCAAATACTTGTTTTACACGTAGTTGGCCAGCAATCAAACTACGTCCTCCATATGAGGGTCATAATTTATTACCAGCATGAGATGCTAAAGAATTGGAGCACAACAAGGAAGTGCATGATTAAAAGAGGCCTCTTATTATTGTATTGTATATTAGTTCCTGAGGAAAGGAAAATGAGATCAGAAAAGAAAGCATGATTAGCATGGAGTATGAAAGACGTAGTAGTGTCAACTACTTACACTTGAAATTTATCATATGAAAGATTACTACATGCTCTCATACAATACAATTCGTGGGTGGAAGACGGGGATAGATAAAATTTCAGACGCTTAAATTCTATCTCACGAATATTTTAGATCATGTCAAACACTCTCGTCCTAACTAGTATAAATACTCCCCTTTACACACTTACTAGTTTTAAATCCGTGCAGAAAATGCACGCATCGTAATTAATAACATGTGTTATCAATTTAGCATTGTATATAGGAGCACTTAAATGAGTATTATTATCCTTGACTTTGTTTATCGACATCACAAAACAAACAGCAATGAGAATATATTCAGGCAAAATATAAGTTTTTTTTTTCCAACGGTGAAGTTAAAAGCAAAATATAAGTATATGTTTATAAAATGAATTTTAAATTCATGATCAATTAAATTGATTAAAAACATCTAGTCTAGTGAATATAACATGATTTTAATACATTTAAACTGATATAAAGAACAAAGAAAAATCTTATATGAAGGACCGACGGGAGTGAAAATAACTATATATTATCTCGACATGTTAAAATAAATGTACATCTATAAATTATACTCCTACAATATTTAGACCAACAATTCTAATGTGCCTATTGTAATCTGTTTTCATTTCAAGTATATTATTCATTCGTTATCTATTTTCATATTCAGGTAAATAACTTTTCACAAAATGACAAATCTGCCTCTTATACAAATTATAGAATAGTATGACATCATACTGTAAAACAGTCTGTTTTTATTAGAAAACTTTTTATTTAATGCTAATAAATAATTTGTATTTTTAGACAATAAAACCGTCTTATCGGGCAAAACCGCTTCATAAAAACTACCATATCCCATATTATTCACTACATCGTACGCCATATTATTTACTACTACGTACTCCGTAAGTCCGTATTGCCTACCTATAAATTCTGATTTTGACATATAAACGGATAAACTCACCAAAACTTAAAAGCTAAACAAACTATACATAACCAAAAATATGTTTTAAGTAACTAACCCTAATGAGCAACCTCCTCACTCATTTTACCCTCTCGTCCCATTTCATGTGGCTCTCTAATCCTATCTTAAAGTTCCGCCGCACTCCTCATCAGTCACCTCTTATATTTTTAAGCTCCTTTAAACCAATCTTTGTTCATCATCATCTTTCTCCTTTTTGTGATCCTACCCATTCTCAAATATCACCCTCACACTTTTCACCTCTTATTCCGATCTCTATCGGGTCTCCACCCTAATAGAAAAAACAAAGATAAATTTTCCTCTAATTTTCCGCTTCATCGACAATTTACATCAATATAAATATTCTTTAATCTTTACTGCCTTTTAGATTCGAATTTAATAAATTTAATGTCAATATTAGAGTTAATTGAAGAGTATAAGTAGAAGAAATTCATGTAAGTATGATCCAAAAATTATATTATCTGAGTTCTTTTATTCGCTTGGTCCATTTCAAAGTGCATTTTATTAAAAAAAAAATTGTCAATATGTTTTTTCCAAGATTTTTTCAGATTTAATATGCTCCTTATTTGACTATTTCTTATTTGTTGCTCCCTCCCATCCAAATCAAAGGTAACACTTCTCCAATATATGTGAGTAGTATTATATTGACGTGTTACCTTTGGTTTGGATGGCAGGGAGTATATTTTACTATATTCATTAAGTTGTTCTTTTTTATGTTTCTTGTAAAGGATTATTCGTAAATATTTTTTTTATTTTTTTTTTGCTTTTTTTCCCCGAAAATCTTCACTTCTATATTAATTGTTACTCGTATTTTTTTCATTTTAAAAGATTTACCAATATTTTTTTTCGAAAACCTTCAAATCTATAGTTTTTAAAAGATTCAGTAGTATAATTATAATTATTATGGTGATTTCATTTTTTTAAATAGGTCGATAAATGTATTCCCAATAATTAAGATTTATTTCCGCAAAACAATTATACACATAATATTTTTAGATAGCTGGTATTTTTTTTATTAAGATATTATTTTTTAAGGAATTTATATTTATTTACTATACTCCGTACTTCTTTTTTAAACATCATATTCTTTGAACATGAAACTATTTTTTTTTTATGTAACAGGTGACTTGTTGAAATTAGAGTCAAGAAGATTATTTAAAGTGAGTTGGAAAGTGATAACTGGTTTACAATTATTATCACTAATTATTATTGAATTTGAGTAATTAAGAATTGACAATTGAATAATCAGAATAAGAGTAGAAATTTATTATAGAGGAGAGAGTGTAATTAAATGAGATGTAAAACATGGGGGGACCCATACAAAGCCAATTTTCTGAATTTTATCGACCAATCAGAAACCTTTAAAAAACCTGGCTTTTATACTATGTAGATTCAAGGGACAGAAAATTCACAGAAAATTATACTTTACCTCTCATAAAATACTTCCTTCCATACAAAATACCGTTCCATAAATCCATCTTATTTTGAGCATAAAGACGCCCTAAAGTCAATTCAAGTAAGCTAATTGTCGAAACGCCGTATCGAGGTAGGTCTGAGAGTGTCATATTTTACTCCTTATTTTGCTATTGTTATAATATAATTTGTTTGTTTGTAATATTTGTAAATAAACTTAGTTAATCCACCCACGTAAATAATTTGTTTAGTCATGTATAAAATCGTATTAAAACCTTTTTTATTGTTAATTTCGTCAAATATACAATATTATAAATAAATAGTAGAGGTCGTCAGTTTGATGGGCGGTTTGGGTGCCTAACACCTTCCCTGACTGTACCTTTACCCCCCAAATCCGCAATCTTTGGTCCAGATCGGAGTGACGGACCAGTCCCCATTTCAGGGATCAAAAGGGGCCTTTTTCCGTTAAAATTGTTTTTTTAGGTTTTTTTTATGGGCGGTCTGGGTGCCTAACAACTTCCCTGACCGTACCTTTACCCCCCGAATCCGCAATCTTTAGTTCAGACCGGAGGGACAGATCAATCCCCATTCCAAGGATCAAAAGGGGCCTTTTCCGTTAAAATTGTTTTTATTTTTTTTATAAAACCTACTGACAACTCCCATTATTAAATTTATTTTAAAAAATGAGATTTTTCACGACATCTCACACCCAGGTTGATATAGAAATTAAGCAACAAAGTTGAAGCTCATGTTGTTAAAAGAAGAATTGATTATTGTTCACAAGTGTTATTTGTGGATCAAAAAATAAGATTCATAAAAAGCTTTTCAACTCATTGACTATGGATCTTGAAACCCTTATCACAGAGTTTCTGGAAAAGTTGTGCAGTTTGGTCATAAGTAGGCAAGTACTGAGCTAGTGTGTGAAATTAGCATTAAAGAAAAACTAAAAAAAATTACTAAAACTAGGTTTTATGAAGTGCTTACAATAACAGTAGTCACAGCTTCTATCAACTCGCCTCTGTGCGCCATAGTCAGCTCCGACTTATCAATTTAATTTGTGAGTTAAAGGGATCAATCTTTGGCTTACGAACGAAGTAAAATACGGTCGGAATCCTACCAATTTGGCACTATAATTGAGACGGAAATGCAAAAGTAAGGAAATACAAGGGATATTTTGCTAATGTATTGTTTATCGTTGGTTAAGAGTGTTGTAGTAGTTGAGTCGATGTAGAGTGTGAGAGCATCCGCAATGGTGAGGCTCCCCATATTTTATCTCTCCTTTTCTTATTCGTCCACTTCATTTTCCACTAACTTTTCATCTAACCTTCCTATTTTATAATATCATGTCCGCAACAATTGGCTGCCCCAACAATATTAATTTACTCACAACATTTCGGGAACCTCCACAAAAGAACACAAAAACGCCTTGCATTTTTTTTTGGAACCTTCCCTAAAAGTAGAGGAGCCCCAAATTGTGGGGAGGTTAATGCAATAAAGGGGTGCCCCCGTATGAGAAGAGAGAAGGCATATGGGGAGGCAAATTTCCGCCTTTGCGGATGCTCTGATGCCCCTTCAATTTACATTTGCTCTTTCTTATATAGTTGTTGTTTGCTAGGGTTTGAGTCCACAACTTTCTCCCCACTTCTGCTCCTTGATTTCTGCGTCAATTGCACCAAAATAGGGAGTTGTTGCCGACTTATTATTCCAACTCTTTTTGCACAAGATATTTATCACATGTGTGTTTGTTGTTTTCTTTAATCCAACGGTCCCAGTACTTCCATGTCAGCGGTCCTCTTGGTCCTCCTTCTTCCAATGATTGCTGGCCACATAACCTAGGTGGAAAAATACAATTTTTGTCCATAACAATTGCCTCCAAATTTCTGTCTAAAATTTATTTGGGCGGGAATTTCTATTTCGAGACGCGTGGATCTATAAAGGTATGACGGCCGCGTCACCTTCCTCTACCTTGGATCCTCCAGCGCTGTCAAACCCTTTTCCCTCCGCCCGCGTTCTATTCGTCAAACACTCGTGTGATTCCACCTTCACGGCAGATGATCTCGCCCTTATCAGGGAGAGGTTTGGATTCTCCGACCAGGTGGTGTTCCACATCGCTACTCCTGGTCAAAAGGCCGACTTCGTGAGACCATGGTGGATATGCTTTTACGAGTATGCTTTCCGTCTCGGTTTGAGGTTTCCTTTTCCACCTTTAATCAAAGAGTTCATGACTCTCAATCAGTTGGTCGTTTGTCAAGTGGCTCCTAATATAATGCTTGGCGAACTTTACTTTCGATCTGTGCCATGAATGAATCTTTTGGTTATGATATCGGCCTTCACGATCTTGTTCACTTGTTCTCGGTTAGGTCCTTTAGTCGTGGTCAAGTGACCATCTAGGTCCCCAATGGTGAAAAAAAAATTGCATCATTTTTTTGGTCAAACCCGATGATAGTAAATGGTTTAACCGCTTTATTTTTGTTGAAATTAGCTCCCTTCCTCCTCCTACCGATTACCTAACCAATATTTGGCGCTCCACCAAAGGTACTTACATGCCTTTATCCTTGCTTTTTCTTTTGATGATTAATTTCCTCACTTGGTTTTTTGCGTAGGTTTGCGTCAATTAGTTCCGTCTTCTGAAGAGGTAGCGTCCCTCACCAAGCTCTTCGGTCCCCCAATTACTCATAGGATCTTGACGAACCTGATACAAGGTTTTTCTCCTACTTCTGGAGGAGATGAAGAAGTAGGCGAGAAAGAAGAGGAAGGAGAGTCAATGTCGTCTGCTACGTTGTTCTATCTTTTCCTGTTTCTGCTGCTGATCTGCCACGGTCTCTGCTTCTGTTTTGTACTTCTGCTTTACTCGCAGATTCTGCTAAAACCAAGGTTACACTCGCAATGATCCTAGCTTTGAGGAATAAGAAACAGGTTGGATATGCCCCCAAGTCGGCTGAGAAGAGGAAGGCTGACCTCACTCCTTCCGCTGGAGCCCGTGCTAGAAAAAGATATGATGCTGACTCAACCAAGGAGTCGGTCCCTATTGAGGTCACTCCTCTCGCTACCATGCCACCAATTTCTTGATGTGTTTTACCGCGCGACTCTGCTTCTGCTTCTGGGACTACTTCTACTCCTAGGCCCAACTCTGCTCCTGACGCTTCTGGTGGTCTTCTTGAGGTAGTGCTCAGGATTCCTAGTCACTTTGGCAAAACCAAGTCTGCAAGGGACTTGGGCCATCTCAACCAGATACTGCTTTCTGGTACGAGGTATGGGCTGGAGAAGAGGAGCGTGGGTGATTTGGTTGACCGAGGTACCGAACATTCCTTCGAGGTACTTTCCTCTTCCTTACTCTTCCCATTTAGCTTTTGATCCCTTCTGAGTGCTTGATTTTATTATTCTTGACAGTCCCTACAAATAGTTCTGCTTCTTTGGAAGAAGATTTCCCAATTGGAAGGTAGTATTGGCAAGTTGCAAATGAAATAGTCTGAGGTACTTGGTCAGGTAAGCGTTGCCAAGGAAGATAAACTTAAGACGCAGGCTGAGTTGGATTCGGTTCAGAACCTACTGATGGAGGAGGCCTCTCAAAAGCAGAAGCTTCAGGGTCAACTAGCTAAAGCTGAGCGTCAACTTTCCAAGGCTTTGGATATTGAATCTTCTCTATCCACCGAGGTGCAGGTGCTGAATGGAAAGAATGCTAATCTCAAGAGATCCTTGGTGGATGCTCTCGCATATGCCTCTCTAGAGACCAGGAATAATTTCATAAAGGAGTTTCATAGTGGAGAGCATCTGGCTTGGGACCTGGAAGCAGCAGAGAAGTCACTTGCTGAGAAATTTCCAAAGAAGCCGAATCTGGATGCGTTTTCTGGCTTTGGGGTGAAAGATGCAGAGGATCTTGTAGGTCCTTCCGCTACTGATAAGGAGGTGACTTAGGCTCCTTCTGCTCCTGTTACTCAAACTTCTGCTGATGAAGTTGCGGAGCGTATTAGTCTGGTGGAGTGATGGTTTCCTAGAGTAGATACTTGTTTTGCTTTGCTAGCTAGTAGTATTTGGCCCTGCGTGGTGTAGTACTTTGTTAGATCTGATAAACAATTCGGTATACTTTTGGTCTGGTCCGCAGGGACCAGATGCATTATGTCGTTCTTGCGAACTCGTATGCATTACGTTTGAATGCAGTACTTATGCTTTAGGAACATTTTTTACTTTACCGTTTCTGGTGTACTTTGATTTATGCATCCACTTTACGCTGTATGTATGGCCATCGTTGTTGGACTTCTGGCTGTGGGATTTTGTTTGCACACTCTGTCGGAGGATCCAGGCTTGCGTGGGTGCTAATGCAGCGCGGGAGGCTGGTTGTTCTGGTTGTAAGTGCTTAGCCACGGACATACGCCTTCTGCTAGAAAGTACAACTTTTACCAGATCAGTTTATAATTTCACATTTTGGGATCATATTTCAATAGTTATAACAATAATTTTTGCAAAAGGTATTCAACTTCTAGCAAATGTCAAAATCTAGAACCAGAAAAATATTCAAAGCAAAGCATGGAACTAGACAATGTTCGAAGTAAATCCTGGAACTATAAAACGTTCAAAGTTTTAAAGATGCTCAAACTTACTAATACTGATTTAATGTTTGAGAATGTTAAAAAGGTACATATAGAATCAATAATTATTTCAGAACCAGAAAATGTTTAAGGAAAAACCTGGAACCTGGCAGAGCTGCATCTGGTAGACTGAGTATCTGATTGCTTACCGTGATGATCACTTAGATGTAATACTTTTTTAAATGGATGATATTCCATGATCTGAGAACCATTTGTCCCTTCATAGTCATGAGCCGGTAGGCCTCATTTCCAACTATGCTTTCTATCTGATATGGCCCTTCCCAGTTGTAGGCGAATTTCCGTACTTGCCGGTTCTTGGTATTCTGTAAGACTTTTCTAAGGACCAGGTCTCCTACGTGCAGAGTTCTCACCTTCACGTTCTTGTTATAGCTCCTGGCCACTGTTTGCCTATACGAAGCCATCCTGATCTGAGCGCTGGTTCTAAGCTCGTCTATCGTGTCTAGACTGCTTGCCATTTCTACCTGGTTCCGGTCTTCTGTTATGCACCCATACTTATGGGTAGGGATCCTAACCTCTGACGGATTTACTGCTACGGCTCCAAATACCAGGCTGAAAGGAGTTTGTCCTGTTGCAACTTTAGGAGTGGTCCTATCAGCCCAGAGGACCAGAGGCAGCTCCTCTGCCCACTTGCCCCCTCTTTCGTCCAGCTTCTTTTTTAGGTTCTCCACAATAATCTTTTTACTGGACTCAGCATGTCCTTTGGACTGGGAGTTTCTAGGGGCAGACTTCTATAGTGAGATATTCCACCTAGCACAAAATGCTTCTGTCTTATTTCCAATAAACCGGGATCCGATATCAGATATTATCTTAGATGGAATGTCAAACCTGCATATGATATTTGGATTAATGAAAGATATAACCTGGGTTTATGTAACCTGGGAGGATGGTTCTGCTTCTACCCACTTGGAGAATTAGTCCGTCATGGCGAGCATATAGACCTTGTTTCCTAGTGCTCTGGGAAATGGTCCCACAATGTCCATCCTCCAATTCATAAAGGGCCAGGGCGAAATGATTGGATGCAGAGGTTCTCCTAGCTGGTGGCAGACATGTGCATGCATCTGACAAGCATCGCATCTTTTTGCGAATTCCACAGAATCTTTGCGCATTATGGGCTAGAAGTATCCCTGCCTCAGTGCCTTTTTGGACAGGTTCCTGCCCTCTGCATGATTTCCACATTCACCACTGTGGAGAGCATGTAAAACAGCCTGGGACTCCTCCCTATCTAGGCATCTGAGGTAGGGTCCAGCGAGGGATTTCCTTAACAAAACACCATCAATTAATATGAATCTGGACGCTTCCATTTTAAAGCTTCTTACCTCTTTTATATCTGCTGGTAGGGTATCATTCTGCAGCCAGTCCTGGTAGGGTTTTCTCCAATCCAGAGTTTCCTCCTGACTGCTGGTGTTGCATAATACTCCTGGTTCCTACAACCACTGGATACGGGTCTTTGTAACACCCACGAATTTCTCATTTTGACATTTATAATTTATTTAACCATTCAATTAATTTATTTTATATTTTTAAATAATTTAATTTTATTAATATTATTTTAAACACGATTTTTATAAAAGTAATATTTTAAAGCTTAATTTACATAAAAATACGTATTTTAGTCGGATAGTATTAACATTGATAATAATAATTATTAATATTTCCGTCTTAAGCTATAGACATACTTCCGTCTTTTATAAGACCGTCACATTTCACTTTTGAACCTAATTTAATCCGGACCAACCAAAAATCGACAACACACTCACCTACCCCCTTACACTCTACATTTATATAATTCTTTTATTATTATTATTATTATTATTATTATTATTATTATTATTATTATTATTATTATTATTATTATTATTATTATTGTTATTGTTGTTATTGTTATTGTTATTGTTATTGTTATTGTTATTGTTATTGTTATTGTTATTGTTATTGTTATTATTATTATTATTATTATTATTATTATTATTATTATTGTTATTATTATTATTATTATTATTGTTGTTGTTGTTATTATTGTTGTTGTATTTGTTGTTGTTGTTGTAGTAGTTGTTGTTGTTGTTGTTGTTGTTGTTGTTGTTGTTGTTGTTGTTGTTGTTGTTGTTGTTGTTGTTGTTGTTGTTGTTGTTGTTGTTGTTGTTGTTGTTGTTGTTGTTGTTGTTGTTGTTGTTGTTGTTGTTGTTGTTGTTGTTGTTGTTGTTGTTGTTGTTGTTGTTGTTGTTGTTGTTGTTGTTGTTGTTGTTGTTCTTTTTGTTGTTGTTGTTCTTTGTTGTTGTTCTTTGTTGTTGTTCTTTGTTGTTGTTCTTTGTTGTTGTTGTTGCTGTTGTTATTGTTATTATTATTATTACTATTATTATTACTATTACTAAACTCCACCAAGGCCCAACTCGTCTTTCCCTTTGCTTCTTCGTTGAACCAGCAACAACAACAATCAACAGAGCAAAACCCCCTTTTTTATTCCGTCACCTTCAACCTCCGATACCGTCCCCATTTCTCGACCAAATTCTATAATTTTTATACCATTCTCTTCCCCTTTCCTTCCTCCTTCATTCAAGCTAAGAAAGTTGCGGTCTTGTAAGATTTTCGTTTTTGACCCGTCTTATAAATGTCACGGTTCATCTGAAAACCGAGTCCTTTCGTGTGCTAGTTGAAGAACTTGAAGACCCGGAGGGAGGCTCGTACCTTTTAGGCGTTTCACTTGGAGATTGAAGGGCAAAAAGGTAACGGTGATAGGTTACTCGATAAAACGTCGAAATTCCGTCTTATGTGTCGTTTTATATGTTCTTTTTCTGATAAAGTTTGGTTCTTTACATTTTTTCTCAATGGTACGGTAATTTCCGTTTCAATTTGATGGTTGAAATGGGCTGTTTGGAACGGTTTTCATGGAAGTTTTACGAGCTGTTTTAGAACTATTTTGGTGCGGTTTTGGAACCGTAAATGTGGGTTGTTTGTGCTGAAATTGGGATTGTTTTGGTACCCTTTGTGGTGCGGTTTAGTGCGAGTTCTTGTAGCTTTTCGGGGCTGTGTTGAGCAGTCATGAAGGGGAGGTCGTTTGGGCTATTTGGACGATACTCGGTGGCCAGTATGTTCTATAAATCTGGTTAATACAGTCTCTGTGGTTATTTTACAAATCATCATTATGCTTAAGCAAATCTATATGAGCGCCTAGTTGACCATATATATTAGCGAATTATAAGATGCATCCGCCTTTATTGAACATATGCCTTCTTTCTTTCAGTTGTTATTCCTGTATCTCTTGTTCATGAATAAACTTAAAAGACTAGAGTGACTTGCTTTTGCCTGATGGTTATGCTCTATATTTATTTAGCTTGAATGCTTGGCATTTGGTGGTTATGTTTAAACTACACAAAGAATAAGATTGTTTTAAACAAGTGTAGTGTTCTTTTGGTGTAGACACTTTGACTTTGAGTTCATAATTTTGTATCTGAGATCCTAAGATTAACTTGTCTCATGTTAGTTCTCCTCTGAAGCGACAACTGAAAGTTAAGTAGTCGTGTGTAAGTAATTGAGTTTTCGTCTCGTGTTTCGCATAACGTAATTCGTTAAATATCGTTCATTTATATATTTTTGTCACATGATTTATAATTGTGGAACTCATTATTTAATTATATCATTTATATATAAAATGACATGTTTTCATTATAAGATGAGCCCAATTTAATTATTTATGCCTTGTAAGTAATAAATGATCTATCTTACATTTGAGTCATTTATAATTGAATTCTTGTTTTGCTTATTATAAATGGTTCATTTCCGTTTATTTACATATTTATTTAAGTGACAAGTATTTAAGAAATGAGTCACTAATCCATGTTTACGAGTATAACTTGACTTGGATTGTCTTACTTGGATTATCATCGACTCATTACATTATTAGTCTCTTTCCAAATTGATTCGTATCGCTTGGTTGAGTCGTATTCTTATGATAATGCCTTTATGTTATACCTTTATGCTTGACTTATCTGTATGCCTCTTTCGGACTGTCCTGCCGATTGTGGGTTAAGCTCATATTTTCCGCCTCTTTCGGACTGTCCTGCCGATTGTGGGTTCTGGATTTCCGATTTAGGGTTCGGGTCTTGGATGCGGACTGTACTGCCGCATGTCGAATCGGGAACTGTGCTGTCCCGAGAGTCTGGCCAGATTAGACTCGGACTGAGTCTTGGGAGTACCATTGTCGTCCTACCGGGGGAATTATGTTTTGATATATGAGTAGTAAAGGTCTTGCTTGGTTATAAATATTGGTATTTGTCGTTCAAGGCAAGAGTTATGCCTTGTGTTGTTTGTTTTGGTCCTATCGGATACTAGGGGTGAGCTATAAGCCTTCTAGTTGCGATATGATCATCAGGATTGATGTTCCCATCTGTTCTTATGGTGAGATGCAAGCCATAAGTATGAATGTGACATTAGTAGCCACGTCCCGTGCAATGTTTGCTAAGTGGTTTTCCAAATAATGGCCACGTTTTCTATTCTTGTAATTTGCATTGATTGATCCCTTACTTAACTGCTTTACATGATTTGGATTCTAATCTCATATCTAAGTTGTAATTCCTTGAAATGTGTGAATGTGACATTAGTAGCCACGTCCCGTGCAATGTTTGCTAAGTGGTTTTCCAAATAATGGCTACGTTTTCTATTCTTGTAATTTGCATTGATTGATCCCTTACTTAACTGCTTTACATGATTTGGATTCTAATCTCATATCTATGTTGTAATTCCTTGAAATGTGTACTTTTGCATAAATTACCGTATTCTTGTCTTTCATATTATTTAATTCTCTCTCGTGAATAGTTGATTCTTTATTATGCTAATGTTGGTCTATCTTGTTCCATCTTATTTAATTGCCATGTTTACATATAAACTTGATATTCTTATCTTTTGTAAGTATCTTATATGACTTACCTGTTTTAGTTCCTTGTTATGTTCATTTTGACAATTCGTGGCTGGGAGAACCTTGAGTTACTCCCCACTAACTGTGGCGTTCATGTTTACGTGAATGACAGGTATTAGTTGGTGCATCTATGGGGTGAAGACATGTGTGAGCTAGCGAGCACTTGGGCCTAGTAGTCGGTTTATTAGGATTGCTTAGACTCTCCTTTTATTGTTTTGTCATTCGAGGGATATATCTTCCCTCACCTTTGACTATCCCGTTTGTATAATTTAATCTTTATTTCCGCATTCTTTATTTGTGTTTTAGGTTTTTATTAACCCGCGCTTTAAATTTTAAAAGTTTCAAAAATTTCCAAATTTCCGCTTGAATTTTATAAGTTATATTTTCCGCGTTATTACGGGGGTTCACAATCTAACTCTTTTGTTTGGGCCTAATCTTGCATATTGGGCCATGGAGAGTAATTGGCTAAGGAGCAAGGTAAGCCAGCAAGCGCAAGAATTACGTAAAAGGAGTCCATGAGTGTATAAGCCCAACATGAGAGGAAGGTGGATCATGGGTCACGGGTAGATGGTCACGGGAAGCAGAATGTATGCCCACTACAACTATCTTAAGAAGCAAGTAAGCTAAACTCTACTAGGGTTTAGTTCTATATCAGACGGAAAGGAGGAGAAGGAATTCATTCATTTATACATAGAAAGCCTCACACATGATACTATCAATTTAGCCGCCTAATTCTCTTGTACTCGTGACCTATATTGCACATTATTGCTAGTGAAATCTTGGAAGGATTCTGTCTCCTTCCCGCAGTCGTTTCCCACATTGGGTTTTCCGCGTCACCAAATCCCTTGTGTCAATCTCCTTTATTTACGTTCATTATTACTTACATCACAATCAATCAAATGCATACAAAACCACATGATTAAGATATAAGACCACTTTAACCCTAAAGAAACTAACTCGGTAAAAAATACCAAAAGAGTTTGGCGCCCACCGTGGGGCATAGTGGTCGTCATCGTTAATCGTATTACAAGAAGTAAAACGCCATGCCGGTAAGTAAGCAAAACATCGTACGAAGATCCGAGTGGAGCCAATCACTACACTTGGCGTCAGGCCCACCGCTAGTAGCAGAAGTGCAGGCCTCAACATCAGAGCCTCCGCCAAAAGCCAATCTTCCACCCAAAACCAGTCATCCAAAGGTATCCAGAGATATGGAAGTCCAAATAAGAACTGAGAGGGAAACAAGGCGTGTTCAGCAAGAGCAGGATACTCGCTCAAAAAGTCGCGTCAGGCACCAGACTCTCCCCACCACCTAATCCGACCCAAATTATAATCAATGAAATGGATAATCTACATAAGACGATTGGCAGCATGAGAGAGGAGAACAGAAAGGCAAAGGAATAGGCAGCATAGGACAACCGTGCAATCTGGGCATAGATAGATGCCTTGTAGCAGGGAAGGGATAGACTCCAACAGCGAGGCGTCAGGTAGTAGGGAACAAACGCGCTCATTCCCATGAAGCTGTTTACTAGGCTATATCTATCAGGGACACCGCCAGAAAGAGAAATAATTCCACGCGGGTTAGGATATTTGACACCTGATGGCTGGCCGGCAACAAGCAGTATGGAACCAAGAGCAGGTAACGTCCCAACTAGTAATTTTTTATCACTAATCAGACACCTGGTGTAGATAAGAAACAGGCTGAAAACCAAGATCCTAAATGACGACGACCCTCCTGGTCACTGAGCACCAGAGTCCCATGACAATCTGGCCAGGGGGCAGCATCCAGAATCAGCAGCCTGCCCACGATCCCCGTGCTGTCTACGACAGCATCAGAGACATACAATATCTGGAAATAAAGGACATGCTAAGCAGGATCCCAGGGATGTCTGCTCCCCTTGAGAAGGCACCCTCTGACAGCTATACGGATTCTCCATTCATATACGCCATAACACTGGTTACCGTGCCAAAGAGATTCAGTGCCCCCACGATGACACTCTATGGTGGCACAACATACCCCTTTGATCATGTTAGCTAGTATAAGCAAAAGTTGATGGTGATAACAGCGACTGGACTTCTGAAAGAAACCTGTATGTGTAAAGGATTTGGGTCAACACTGTGTGGAGCAGCCCTGGAATGGTTCGTTGATTTGCAAAACAGGTCCATAGCAACCTTCGCTGACTTGGTAAACACGTTCACTCAACAGTATGCCAGCAGTAGGAAACCTGAGAAGCATACCAGCGACCTCTATAGTGTGGTTCAAGGGTTGGACGAAAAGATCAGAGATTTCATCACCAGATTCAACAACGAAAAGTTGGCAATACGGGAATGTGATGTGCCAACAGCAGTAGAAGCATTCAGACAGGGACTCCATCAGGATTCAGACCTGTACAAAGAGTTGACCAGGCATCCATGTCGAACCTTTGAAGATGTTCAAGCTAAGGCAATAGCAGAAATGAGATTGAAAGAAGATGTAATAGCTAGAAGAAGCCTACCATGTATAGAAAGGACAAGCAAGAAATCTGCGCCAAAGAAGAAGGAGAAAATACCAAAATCTTACAGCAAGATTGTGAATAAAGTTGAAGACATGGGAGATACTCAATAACTTCCTATATTGAGTGAGTACGGATTAACGACGGGGATGGTAAGACTTCTTCGAGCGTTAAAGGAGTTAAGAGACAGGGTGAAGTGGCCCAGGCCACCAGTAGAAGGACAGGCATGGAGGAAAGATAGCAAGAAGAAGTGTGAGTTTCATGATTACATTGGGCATACAACATAAGACTGCTACACCTTGCGGTAGGAGGTCAAACGCCAGTATAATCTGGAAAACCTAAGCCACCTATTACCACGTGGGGGCAGACAACAGGACAAGGTAGGCTCCACAAGTGAAACTCAGCCTTCTGCACCACCTACCTACACGAAGTTAATAAACGTGATAATAGGCGGCTGACACCTGCGTGGTTTAATATATTCAGCTGCAAAAAGGCACGCCATTGAAATCAAGGGTAACATGCCAGAGTCCTCTTGCAGGGTCACTCACAGCAACCTTCCAGCTTTTTTCTCCGACGAGGTGGACATCCATGATAGCCAGAAACACCATGACGTGCTCATCATAACAATTTCAATGGCAAACTGCACAGTGAAGAAAGTTCTAGTGGATATTGGACTGGTCATGCTAGGAACCATAAGAAACATGAGATTCAGCAAGAAAGACCTACAGAAGAAGTCTATTCCACTAGTGTGATTCATTGGGGAGATAGCTCATTCACTTAGATAAATCTTAATCCCAACCTATACAGGAGGGATCAACAAGCAAGTAAGGTACCTAGTCATTGATGATCTAGCAACTTACAATGTCATCCGTGGCAGACCATGGCTACACCTAATGAAAGCAGTCTCCTCAATATACCACCACTGTGTGAAGTTCCCCACGCCCTAGGGAGTAGAAGAAATACGTGGAGACCAGGAGGAAGCCAGAGGATGCTATAAGAAGGCACTAAAATGCACAGCCAGTCCCCCGACATAGCAATTACAGAAACAGTGCGTCTACGCTGATTATGTTGAGCCACCTGCAGAAGAATTAGACAAAGTTAGCCTAGACAAGCTGCATCCAGAGAGAAAGTGCTGTGGGGGCTGAATGTGCAGGTAACATCCGAAAACAGATGTTTGATTTCCTTAAAACTAACATGGATAGCTTTGCCTGGTCCCACGATGACATGGTAGGGATAAATCCGTCCATCATAACACACAAGTTAAGTGTAGACCCAAAATGCCAATTAGTGCAGCAAAGAAGATGGAAGTTTGCAGCCGAAAGATTAATCAGGTTATTAACCAGGAGGTGGAAAATCTGCTGGCAGTTAGCAAAATAAGAGAAGTCAAGTACCCAGAATGGCTATCAAATGTGGTGGTGGTGCCTAAGAAGAATGGAAAATGGAGAGTTTGTGTGAACTTCACAGATCTGAATAAGGCATGCCCAAAAGATTATTTCCCACTACCAGATATTGATGTCTTGGTCGATGCTATAGCAGGACATTAGATGTTGACATTCCTGGACATCTGGAGTGGTTACAATCAAATTAAGATGGATATAGGAGATCAGGAGAAGACAACGTTCATGTTAGAAAGAGGAATCTACTGTTACAACATGATGCCCTTTGGGTTAAAGAACGCGGGATCGACCTACCAAAGGTTGGTGAACAGAATGTTCAAAGAACAAATAGGGAAGACAATGGAAGTGTACATCGATGACATGGGGGTAAAGTCAAAGAAAGCTGATAAACACATGGAGCACCTGGAAGATACCTTCGACACCCTAAGGGAGTATTAGATGAAGCTAAACCCATCCAAGTGTACCTTCGGGGTGTCATCAGGAAAGTTCTTAGGATTCATAGTGACGTAGAGGAGAATATAAGCGAACACAGAGCAGATAAAAGCAGTACTCTAACTGGAGTCACCAGAAAGGCCCAAAGACGTCCAGCGGCTGGCAGGGATGGTAGCAGCTTTAAGTAGGTTCATCTCAAGATCTTCAGATAGTTGCACGCTATTCTACAATATTCTTAGAAAGAGCCAAAAATTCGAGTGGACTAAAGAGCACGAGAAAGTATTCAGAGAGCTGAAAAGTTACCTTAGCTCCCCCACCACTATTGTCAAAACCAGGGCAGGGAGAACCTCTATTCCTGTATCTATCGGTCACAGAAGTAGCAGTCACCCGTTTACTACATAAGCAAGTCTCTGCTACCTGCAGAGACCAGGTACACATCTCTTGATAAATTGGCACTGGAATTTATCACTGCATCTTATAAGCTGCGCCCCTATTTTGAGTCCCTTATTATACATGTTGTAACTAACTATCCCCTGAAATCAATAATGAGGAAGCCTGAGTTGTTAGGACATATGTCAAAATGGTCTATGCACCTCAGTCGATATGACATCCAATATGAACCACGGACTGCAATAAAGTCGCAGGCGTTGGCTGACTTCGTGTCAGACTTCAACCCAGCTATCCAAAATCTGGCTGAGAAAGAGATACTGATTTTGGAAGAAAGTAGGAAAGGCGAGGCATGGACGCTGCACACAGATGGAGCCTTAAACCAAAGAGGAACAGGAGTTGGTCTGGTGCTACGATCCCCCCAAGGGGACCTGATAGTGCAAGCGGTCTGCTACGAATTCAAAGCAACCAACAACGAGGCAGAATATGAGGCCCTCATACTAGGGCTACAACTGGCCTTAAATTTAAAAGTCAAGTGTCTGCAAGTATACAACGACTCCCTATTTATATTTAATCATGTAAAGGACTCTTATACAGCTACGGACTCCAAGATGATAGCCTACCTCAAAGTAGCCAAGAGCCTAAAACAGAAATTCAAGGCTTTCAAGATTGTTCAAGTTCCCAGGGACCAGAACGCAGAGGCTGATGCACTAGCAACCCTAGGGGCGACATTCAAACCAAATGAACTGTCCAACATACCAATCATGCACGTGCTATATTCAACTATACAAAAGCTAATAGAATCAGATAGGGGTGAGCTGGGGGAACAGCAAGATGTAGAGCAGGTAAATGGGGCAGGAATATTGGCAAACATAGAAGAACAGCAAGCTGGCCCTGATTGGTGCAAACCCTACCTAGAATGGTTAATGGAAGATAAGCTACTGGTGGATCAAAGGGAGGTAAGAGGTTTCAAAATGAAAGCCACTAGATTTATGCTAGTTGATAATGTGCTTTTCAGGAAGTCGCTAGCTGGACCCTACTTAGGGCGCCTGGATAAGATAGAGGCACAGACTGTATTGCATGCCATCCATAGTGGCGAGTGTGAAAACCATGCAGGGGACAGGAGTCTGTCAAACAAATCTCTCAGACAAGGCTACTTCTGGCCCACGATGTGTGCAGATGTAGTAGAGTACGTGAAAAAATGTGACGCCTGTTAGAGGTCAGCACTAATGATACATCAGCCAGCAGAACCCCTACACAGAATCATTTCACCATGGCCCTTCACGACATGGGGAATGGACATTGTTAGTCCACTACCCAGGGCACTAGAGAACAGACTATACATGCTAGCAATGAGAGAGTACTTCTCCAAATGGATATAAGCTCACGCATTCACTGAGGTAAAACATAAGCAAGTGATTTCTTTTATCAAACGTAACATACTCTACAGGTTTAGACTTCCATCAGAAATCATATGTGACAGCGGGTGACAGTTCGTATCAGACAACTCTAAAGGATTCAGTGCTAGGTGGAACATTTCACTGAAAAATCAGCACCCAAAAACCCGCACTCCAATGGACAAGCTGAATCCAGTAACAAAATCATTGTTGAAAAATTGAGAAAAAGATTGGAGGAGTTAGGAGCAAAATGGGCAGATGAGCTGCCCTTGGTGCTGTGGTCAGATAGGATAACCCAAAAGACGGCATCAGGCCAAACAGCTTTCAGCCTGGTGTTTGGGGCAGAGGAAGTGATACCGTTAGAGGTTATAGTTCCCACCCACGGGTATGGATGCATGACAGGGAAACTGAACCAGGTGGAGATGATCAGACGTCTGGATATGATAGATGAATTGAGAACAAGTGCTCAGATACGCTTAGCCTCCTACAAGCAGCCAGTCGCCAGAAACAACAACAAGAACGTAAAAATCAGGTTTCTGGAGGTAGGAGACCTGGTTTTCCGGAAGGTGTTCCAAAACACAAAGAACCACAAAGCTGGTAAATTTGCCGATAAATGGGAAGGTCCATACCAGGTGGAAGGAGTTGTTGGCCGTGGTGCGTATAAGTTAATGACCATGCCAGGTTAGTTAATAGACAAACCATGGAACATACTCCACCTGAAGAAGTATCACGTTCAATAACGCGTGGAGTTTAGTGTACAGAGCTAGTTTCAAAAAACAAAAAAAACGGTAGTAGGCAAGACTGTTTGCTTCTTTAAACTTGCTATTTGAACTGTGAGTTCTGTGGCTTCATGGGTCCATGGTTGCTCTGGAACCCCATGAGATAGCACCAGGTGTCTCACGTCTCTCTTTTGGCTTTTTAGTTTTATTATTTCAGTTTTTGGGAAATAACTTTGACCTCTGACCTCTATGGCACATTAGGGATGGTACAACAAGATTTACTCTTGAATGCGGGGTGACAAGGCACACGACACTCCAACATCCCCAACCTGATTCCTGGATTAGGCACCCTCACGCAGCGGCTAATGGACACGAAAGGGAGCTTGGTTATAGCTTAGAGCTCACGCAGCTACCTCGGATAACACCCCAAAGGTAGCTACCGACACCGAGTACTCGACGTAGTCAGGGCTCCATCATGCATGCAAAAAAGAAAAGGAGTGCAAGGATTACTCAGCAACCAGCATCCTGCAACACTCCAATGGTCCTTGAACGACAATAAACTTACCTAAGATACGCCCCTGTTGGCTTAAAATACGATGAACACACCTTGAATCATGAACAACGTTAAGTAGTCTGCTCCCTGAGCAAAATAAAAAAAATGGCATGCATAAGTCTAAATCTGCCCCCTAGGTAGACACGACAGCCAACCAAGTCTGAATCTGCCCCATAGGTTGACACGACAGCCATCCAAGTCTAAATCTACCCTCTAGGTGGACACGACAGCCACCCAAGTCCAAATCTACCCCCTAGGTACACACGACAACCTCTTCAGCAAACAAAAACACAACAATTTAACTACTGCTCCCTGAGCAGATTACCATCTAACATTCAAAAGCCTAAATCTGCCACCTGGGCAGACACGATAATATCAAAGTTTTAACTGCTCCTTGGGCAGGAACCACAAAACAGAATGTTTTTACAAAACCTACGCCACACAGGGGTACGTCCCCAAAAACAGATGTTAATAAAAAGAAAAATGAACAGAGGCAATGTCAATAACTATCCTCTCAGAATCAGTTGTCCCCTCGCCAACTGTCTCTGGCTGACTCTCTTTTTTAGGAATATGACCTAATCCAGTAGCTTCCTCAGCAGCAGCCTCCCACACAGCACCAGTCTCCTCCATCGCAACATCTTTAGCCGTTACTGGAGAGTTGACTTTGCCAACCTCAGGCATCAGGAAATTGAGGTTAGGGATAATAGGGAAAAGGGTTTTCAGCTGCCTCTCTTCTTCTTCTTCCAGGTCAGGGATAGTAAGGGACCCCTCTATCACTACCCACATTCCATTGACTTTGTCCTGCCAGGTAGCATGGGCAGCAATGTTGGTAGCCAGCTCAACCAGGTCCTTGATCATTGCTTCAGCCTGAGACAAGCCATCAGTAAACTCCCTGCATATCTCCTAAGTGCGAGCCAGCTGCTCTGCGTCATCCTTCCGCCGCTTTTTGGCGTCAGCCAGCTCTACCTTCAAACTAACCACCTGTGCTCACAGATCATCTCGTTGTCTCTGCAACTTAGCATAGGTGGTAGTCAACTCCTTATTTTTGGTGTTGCAACTCAGCATAGGTTGCCAGAATGAAGACTTACAATGAAGGCATTCACCGCATCAGCATCAACCATGTGCTCAGGGACAAACTCACTAAACTCCTCAACAAATGATGGAAACAAGAGCTGGTCCATGGTAGGCCAGTAGGGTGCAAGCTCAGGGTTGCCAAACCCCTCGAGGAAATGAGCATCAAGGCCCCCATTAGAAGCAGCGGGATTGGACGGAGGAGTAGGTGGATGGCGTGATAGGGGAGTGACCTCAATGGGCTCAGCAGCAGAGCAAGTAGCGCGGGAACCAAAGGTAATGGGAGTAAATTGAGGAGTAGGGGTAAGAGCCCTCCTCTTGGCAGGTACCGAAACAAGGGAACTCCCAAAAGCCCTCTTCCTTGCTAGGATGGCTTCAAAGGGGTCACCCTTAGCACTTCCTGAGGAATCAAAACAGCAGATGTCAGGGACTTTCCAAGCATCATCAGTCGCCGGCAGCGAATTATTGTCATAATCAGAGGTCAGAAGGATGATAACTTACCAGAAGACATAATGTGGGAAGAGGTGGCGGAGGAGAAACCAGGAAGCAGGTTAGGGAATCTTCTCTGATTGGTAGGGACGTAGTGTAGCTTGCTAGGGAAGCAGCTTTATCCTCAGGAAACTCTGTGTAACACCCCGGTCGAAACAATGGGTCGGGAGCGGTCACTCACGGTAGCTTGCCAGGCTGTGTACAATGCCCACAAATCAACACGGGTCCTTTCCAGCGCATTTTGTCCTCACTCATGCACATCCCGGGAACCTTCCCAAGAGGTCGCCCATCCTAAGACTAATGTCTGATAAGCACGCTTAACTGAGGAGTTCTTTCGCATGTATAACAAGAAAAAAAAGTGTACTTTGTTGATATGAGTAGTACTATTAATCCCTATAAGCACTAGTCAGTTTTAAGCCTATCAATGGATCTCTTCAAGGGGTTACGCCACCCGAATAACGTCTTCGATTCAGTGGAGTATTACACACCCACACTAGATGAACACAATGTCCTCGTTGCACCTAGCACCATCTAACCGTAGCCGAGCCAAACCCAGAATCCTCCCCCGCTAGGCTGGTGACCCGGGAGAAATAGACCACAGGCTCATTAGTCGGTCGTAGGGTTGCTCTGATACCACTTGTTACACCCCGGCCCAAAAAATTGGTTGGGAGCGGTAACTCACGGTAGCTTGCCAGGCTGTGTACATGGCCCACAAATCAACACGGGTCCTTTCTAGCGCATTTTGTCCTCACTCATGCACATCCCGAGAACCTTCCCAGAAGGTCACCCATCCTAAGACTACTCTCAGCCAAACACGCTTAACTGAGGAGTTCTTTCGCATGGATAACCAAAAAAGAAAGTGCACATTCTTGATATGAGTAGTGCTATCAATGATAAAGGAAAAAGAAGACGAAGAAGAAGAATAAGACGAAGAAGTGAGGCTTTTTGGGAGGAAGAAGACGAAGTATAAGGGTTTCGGGAAGAAGTTAGGGTTTTTGTTAATAATGGAGGATCGAGAGAGGAAGGGATTATGTGGTTTATAAGGGAGAGAAATGGTTAGGAGAAGGATTTAATGAGGGTAAAGAAGGAGAATAAATAGAAAAGTGGGTGGGGCAATGATGAGTGCATGGGAAGTCGAGCAAAAAGACTGCGCACGTTCATCTAGTTAGTTTCCCGCTCGCCAGTCCAAAGCGTGTCTCGCAAAAAATTAGGGGCAAACTTTTGGGTCAAATCTTGTATATTAGGCCGTGGAGAGTAATTGGGCTAAGGAGGAAGGTAAGCCTGTAAGCTCAAGAATTACACAAAAGGAGTCCATGAATGCATAAGCCCAGCACGAGAGAAAGGTGGACCATAGGTCACGGGTAGCTGGTCACGGGAAGCAGAATGTAAGCCTACTACGGCTATCTTAAGAAGCAATCAAACTAAACCCTACTAAGGTTTAGTCCTATATAAGACAGAGAGGAGAAGAAGCAATTCATTCATTCACACACAGAAAGCCTCACACATGATACTATCAATTTAGCCGCATAATTCTCTTATAGTCGTGACCAATATTGCACAATATTTCTAGTGAAATTTTGGAAGGATTCCATCTCCTTCTCGCGGTCGTTTCCCGCATTGGATTTTCCACATCACCAAATCCCTTGCGTCAATCTCCTTATTTATGTTCATTATTACTTACATCACAATCAATCAAACGCATACAAAACCACACGACTAAGATATAAGACCGCTTTAACCATAAATTAACTAACTTGGTAAAACATACTAAAACATCTTTCCAAATGTCACTCCTTCCTGTTCAGCTTTTAGTATTACTAGCTCCAGCATGTGAACAATTGGTATTGTGGAGATGGCTCCTTCTTTGAACGTTGCCCCCAGGGCGGCAAAGGCGTCTGCCTCTGCATTCTAGTCTTTAAGGATTTGCTTGATGTTGAATGTATCAAATCTGAGCGTCAACTGTTTTACTACCTCCAAGTATGCCATCATCTTAGAATCCCTGGCTGCATAAGAGTCATTTACATGGTTAACTATAAGTTGAGAGTCACTGCAAAACTTGAGGTGTCTGACTTTCAGATCTAGAGCAAGACCCAGTCCCAGGATCAAGGCTTTGTATTCTGCCTCGTTGTTTGTGGCCTTGATTTCACATCATACTGCCTGGACTATGAGATCTCCCTGAGGTGATCTAAGGACCAATCCTACTCCTGCTCCTCTTCCGTTGGAGGCCCCGTCCACGTGAAGCTCCCATATTTGTTCTCCCTTATTTTCTTCCAGGTTGAGGATGTCTTATTCTGCCTAGGTCTGGAGAGTCGGGCAGAAATCGGACACGAAATCTGTCAGGGCCAGGGATTTTATTATTGTGCAAGGCTCAAACTTCAAGTCATATCATCTCAGGTGTACAGACCATTTAGCCATCCTACCTGATAATTCCGGCTTTCTCATGATAGTCTTAAGAGGATAGTTAGTTATAACAGAAATCGTATGAGACTCAAAATAAGGACGCAATTTATAGGATGATGTAATGAGTGCAAGGACGAGTTTTTCTAGTGAGGTGTACCCGGTCTCTACAGGAAGCAGAGACTTACTGACGTAGTATACTGGATGTTGTGTACCCTTCTGCTCTCGCACTAGCACTGCACTTACTACTACCTCTGTAATTAACAGATACATGATTAGTGACTCTCCTGACTCTGGCTTTGATAGAATTGGTGGAGTACTGAGATAATGTTTTAACTCCCTAAATGTTTTCCCGTGCTCCTCCGTCCATTCAAACCTTTGGCTCTTTTTGAGTATGTCGTAAAACAACATGTACCTATCTGAGGATTTGGATATGAACCTGTTCAAGCTGCCACTCTTCCAGTCAGGCGTTGTATGTCTTTTGGTTTATGGGGTGACTCCAGCTGCACGATTGCTCTGATCTGCTTGGTGCTGGCTTCTATCCCTCTCTGGGTCACCATGTACCCTAAGAATTTCCCACAAGAAACTTCGAAGGTGCACTTCGTTGGGTTCAGCTTCATATGGTATTTCCTTAAGGTGCTGAATGTATCGGCCAGGTGCTCGATATGTTATGTGGCTCTCTTTGATTTTACCACCATATCTTTGATGTATACCTTCATGGTATAGCCTATTTGCTCTTTGAACATCATGTTCACCAGCCTCTGATAAATGGATCCTACATTTTTCAGTCCAAAAGGCATGACATTATAACAGTAGATACCTCACTCGGATCTGAATGCTGTTTTTTCCTGGTCGCCAGGGTGCATCTTTCTCTGGTTTTAGCCGCTCCAGGCATCCAGGAATACGAGCATTTTGTTACATGTAGTGGCATCCACTATGACATCTATGTGGGGTAGTGGAAACGAATCTTTTGGGCAAGCCTTGTTTAAATCTGTAAAGTTAACGCAAACTCTCCACTTGCAATTTTTCTTTGGGACCACCACCACGTTGGACAACCATTCTGGATATTTTACTTCTCGGATTTTTCCTACAACGAGCAGATTATCTACCTCCTGGTTTATGATCTGAAGCAAACTTCCTTCTCTTTTGCTGGATAAGTTTATAACTTGGATCCACACTTAGCTTGTGAGTTATTACGCTAGGATCTATCCCTATCATATCATTGTGTGAGAAAGCAAAACAATCCATGTTAGTTCTCAACAACCGAATGAGTTCTTGGCGAATGTTACCAGTACACTCTGATCCAATCAGCACGGTTCGTTCTGGGTGCAGCGCGTCTAGGGTGACTTCATTTAGTTCTGCCTGCAGAGGCTCAATGTAGTCGTCCTGGATACGCTGGCTTTGTAGTTGCAATGCAGGTTGGCTGGCCGTTGGCTTTAGGGCTACCTTATAGCAATCTTTAGTATCCTCCTGATCTCTACATATCTTTTGCACTCCCTAGGGTGTTGGGAACTTCAGACACTGATGATACGTTGAAGGTATCGCCTTCATCTCGTGGATCCAGGGCCTGCCAAGGATAACATTGTAAGTAGAAGATGCATCAATAAGCAAGTACCTTACCAGTTTGTTAACTCCTCCGGCGTAGGTTGGGATGACAATTTTCCCTAAGGAGTTTTTTGTCTCGCCGCTAAATACAACCAAGGGAATAGACTTATTTGCTAGATCTTTCTCACTAAATCCTATGTCCTTGAGTGTTTCCAGCATGATTAGATTGACAGAGCTTCTAGTATCTACTAGAATTTTTTCACCTCGTAGTTCCCTATGGGGAGCGTGATGATTAAGGCATCATGGTGTTGTTATGGAGCAGAGCGAGCGTCTGTTTCATTGAATGTGTGGTAGGTCCTGGTGATTGAATCTGTAAGAGAACTCTGGTTTGTCACCCTTTGTTTCGGTGACACGCCTCTTTGCTGCCGAATACGTCAGCCCGCACAATTCCGAGCCACCTGTGATAACATTCATAATTCTAGTACACAGAGAAGGAGGAGGTGATCCATATTTCCTGCTCCGTGTTTACTTTGGTTGAGCCCCTGGGCAGGAGGTGATCCAAATTTCCTTGGTCATAATGGTACTTGACCTCCTTCCTCAGAGAGTGGCATTCATCTATGTCATAGATGTTGCTATCATGGAACTTGCACTTCTTGCCGGTGTCTCTTCCACTTGCTGGAGTATCTTTCAGTCTGGGGCTTTGGCCATCAGACATTTTGAACCAGCTCTTTTAGGGCCTTGAACAGTCCCGCAAGGGTGGTGGTGAATCCATACTCACTTATCTTTGGGGCAGATCTACGTCGCCCCTCAATTTTGTGCCTTCAGAAACTTTGTTCACGGTCCTGCTGTAGGGTTTAGATATTTCGCTTCTCTTTTCCACAAGAGATTTTCTAGATATGTCGTCTCAATCATAGGTGGTCCTTCTGGGTCCTGAATCCTCCTCCAACCTGATAGCTACCAATGCCTTTGATTGGACATCATTGAATGTGGTGCATGGATATTTGGTCAGGTCCTTGTATATATCCGAATCCTAGTGCAGACCTTGACGGAAAGCTTCTATAGCGGTTGCTATATCGCATCTCGGGATCACTACTTTCTCTTTATTAAACCTGTTTAAAAAATCACGAGTGGATTCCTCAAACCTTTGCACTATCTGGTATAGGTTGTTGGTCTGCTTCTCTGGCTTTCTGCTGCTGGCGAACTGCTAATTGAATGCATTGACCAAATCGGCAAAAGAGGCTATGCTCCTGTTGGGTTGGTTGACGAACCAATGCAGGGCTGCTCCAGATAATGTTGACCCGAACCCCTTGCACATGCATGCCTCCTTCAAGGCTTCTGTTGCGGCCCCCACCATCATCTTCTTCTTATACTGGTTGATGTGGTTGAGTGCGTCTGCAATTCCATCATAAAGCGTCATGGCTGGTGGTGTGCATCCTTTGGGAACGCCGACGAGGGCTATAGCGTCCACGAAGGGAGAATCTGTATAGCTGTCTCGTGATGCCCTCTCCAAGGGACGCGGTACACCTGGTATCTTGTACATCAGGTCCCTCAGCTCTAGATATTGTTGGTCCAGTAAACTACCTGCTCCTGCAAGAGGGTTAGAAACAGGCAGGAAAGAACCAACAGGAGTACCTTCTAACCAGGGTCCTCCAAGAAATTGGCCAGATGCTGGGTGACTGGTCATTGGCGTCGCACTAACTATAGATCTAGGCTGCCATCCCGATGTCTGATGTGTAGGCACCCCACCTATCCACGCTCCACTGGGAAATTGGCCACCAAATGGAGCTGCTTCATTGATGATAGCCCTAGATTGCCATCCTGATGTCTGCTGCATGGGAGTACCTGTAAAAGGTGGAAAGTTAGACCCTGGTGGACCACTAGACAAAGAGTTACTGATGTGACCATAATTGGCGCATATTTAGCCCCCGAATTACCATTGTTTTCATGCTTTTTAGTGCCTATTTGGGTCATTTCTTATCTTTAGTTCTTTGTTTTGCATATTCTTTGAGATTTTGATCCCTTGGTAGGAAAGGAGTAAGAATCTTGCATTTTCATGGCAAAACGAGGCTAAATTGATTGTATTCAATGACCAAGCATCAAGGAGAGACAAGACTAGAAGGCCTTTGTACATAGCATAGTAGAAGAGCAATGTTGAGAAAAGGATCCTTGAGTCCCCAAGGAAATCCCCAAGGAATTCATGAAGAAAAGGGAAGAAAAGAAGAAGAAAAGATGCTGCCAGACAATCCGAACGGATTGTACTCAATCCGTCCGTCCGCCCAAGCCCAATCCGAGCGTACCTCAAAGGAATCCGCTCGGATTCCCCCTCGCCAATCCGAGCGTCTTGCCCAAGGATCCGCTCGGATTCTCCAGCCCAGATCCGGCCGTCCCGACTCCCATCCGCACGGATTTCAAGATACAAAGACGTTTTCATTCTTCAAGCCACGATAAGAGAAGCCCTTCTCTCAGAGAATACCGGAGTCTCCTTGCTCAACTTAAAAAGTGTAATTACTAGTTTAGCCCTTAGTTAACCCTAATGCATCCTCCCTAATTTTCACTATAAATACCCCATTAGTCTAAATAGAGGAGCATGTTCTTCTTATCAATAATTAGTGTAGTTAATATTAATCAAATCTCTCTTCAATATTGTAATCAAATATTAATCAAGTTTTAATCCAAGTTTTAGTTCTTTAATCTCTCTCTTGTTCTTCCTTTATTTTGGGTAATTGAAGATTATTTGGGTTATTATTGGGAGATTGACAACCTCTCAATCTAGGATTCAAGTACTTCTATTATTCTTGCTTTATTATTGGAATCATTAGTAGGTATAATCTCTTAATCCCTTTTTAATTATTGCTAATTACTTTCATTTGTTCATCATGTTTCATTATGTTAGTATGATTGACAACCTTTCTAGCATGATCAATATGATAATGAGTGAGTAGTCTCTTAGCTAGGGTTTAATGGGTGATTAGGGAAACCAACATGGGGAATGATTCATGCTTAAATTAATATGCTTTCATATCTTATTTGCTTGCTTGTTTTGATCTTAATACATGCACATGTTATATTTGATGAAATGCTAAGCCTATGAATCCTTGCATTTACTATCATCTTCTATCCTTTCAACTTGACTTGTAAGACATAACCCAACTCGAGTCTTGTTAGACCATGCATGTGTTGAGTAGGAAAGATTAAGTCGACTTGTAGGTGTTGTACAATCTAATCGATTCGGCTCCGGGACCCAAACTTTCCTAGGATTGTAAGATATAACCCAATTCAATCCATCACAACAATAATTGCTTGCTTATAATTTGAGAACATGTTTGTATGATCATATCCCATGAATCCCCTATGAACCCATGACACCCTAGTGCCTTTAATCAATTGTTTACACCCCTTATTTTATTCATCTTGCTAGTTTATTTTCATTGCTATTTTAGTTTAGTAACCTTCTACATCAACCCAATTTGTGACACCCCTTAGACACTACTAGTTACAATAGAATTCTCATTTCAATACCCGTCCCTTGGGATCCGACCTTTTTTTGCCTCTTTACTAATTGTAGAGTTGTTTGTGAAGTATAAATTGTGTTTTGTATCGACCATTGACCAACGACCACATATGCTTAATTTGTGAAACGAAATGGCCTCGATCAAAAATGGCGCCGTTGCCGGGGACGGTGTTTAATTGATTTAAGATTTCTTTTATTGTTTTTAGTTGTGTCTTTTTCACCTTGGGGAAGTAAAACTCCTCAAGGTTTGCTCTAATTGTTTTCTAGTTGTTTGATATTTTGCGAGAATGGATTTCATAGATTGTTTTGTAGAGGACCACTTGAGTATCCCTTACTTCAAGGATCCCATGCAAGCATTAGAGGCCTTAGAAGCAAGTAAGGCTAAGAGCATGTATTGGGAGTTGGAGGTGGATCTCTTTGAGGCCGCTCTAGCTAACAAGGAACTCACTCATGCACAATCCGAGTTGGTGCATAATATTCTAGTAGAAGCATGTCAACCCATAGAGGATGAGCAATCCATCCTAGAGGATATTCTACAAACTCAAGAGCAAGAGGAACCCATCATGGAATTCGAATATGATGTGGTTCATGAAAGTGAAGAAGAATATGTCATGAGAATGGAATGTTTAATGGAGATGGAGCAAATTCTCAATGAAACTCCAAAGGAGGAAAGTGAGGTACAAACTCCTACTTTGAAACCCCTTCCCCCAAATTTGAAATATGCTTACCTTGATGAATCAAAGACCAAACCCGTGATTGTTAATGATAGACTTGATGATGACCAATTGGGAAAATTACTTGATGTGTTGAAACAACATGAGAAGGCTATAGGTTATAGTCTAGATGACCTTAAGGGGATAAGTCCCAACTTTTGCATGCATAGGATTCATCTAGAGGACGACCATAGACCTACCATTCAACCCCAAAGAAGATTGAACCCCCACATGCAAGAAGTTGTCAAAGGAGAAGTCATGAAATTACTTGATGCGGGAATCATATATCCCATATCGGATTCTTTGTGGGTTAGCCCCGTCCAAGTGGTACCTAAGAAAGGAGGTACTACGGTAGTGACAAATGAAAAGAATGAATTAATACCCACAAGAATGATCACCGGTTGGCGTATGTGCATAGACTACCGTAAATTAAACTCCGCAACAAGGAAAGATCACTTCCCCTTACCATTCATTGACCAAATGCTTGAAAGGTTAGCCTCTAACAAATTCTTTTGTTACCTTGACGGGTATTCGGGATTCTTCCAAATCCCTATACACCCGGATGACCAACATAAGACCACCTTCACATGCCCCTATGGCACTTTTGCATATAGGAGGATGCCTTTTGGATTATGTAATGCCCCGCTACTTTCCAAAGATGCATGATGAGTGTCTTCTCCGATTATCTAGAGACCATAATGGAAGTTTTTATGGATGATTTTAGTGTTTATGGAAAGGACTTTGACTCATGCTTGCATAATCTTTCTCTTGTATTGCAAAAATGTGAAGATGTTAGTCTTGTTTTAAATTGGGAAAAGTGTCATTTCATGGTCAATGAAGGAATTGTTTTGGGTCACTTGATTTCGGAAAAGGGCATCGAGGTCGATAAAGCAAAAGTTGAGGTGATAGAGAAGCTCCCACCTCCCGTGAATGTTAGAGGGGTGAGAAGTTTTCTCGGTCACGCGGGTTTTTACCGTCGTTTCATAAAAGATTTTTCTAAAATAGCAAAACCCCTCACTCAACTTTTGCTTAAAGATGCCCAATTCCAATTTACTGACGAGTGTGTTGAAGCTTTTAATAGAATCAAAGAAGCATTGATCTCGGCACCAATCATCCAACCCCCAAATTGGGAGTTACCTTTCGAGATTATGTGCGACGCTAGCAACTACGCTGTTGGAGCGGTGCTTGGCCAACGGGTAGGGAGAGCTCTTCATGCTATCTATTACATAAGCAAAACCCTCGACCCTTCTCAAGTGAATTATGACACAACCGAAAAGGAGCTTCTAGCCATTGTTTATGCTTTGGATAAATTCCGATCCTACTTACTCGGATCCAAGGTGATTGTATTTTCGGATCACCGTGCTCTTCGGCATCTCTTGATAAAAAAGGAGGCAAAACCAAGGTTGTTGAGATGGATTTTGCTTCTTCAAGAATTTGATTTGGAAATAAGAGACAAGAAAGGAGCCGAGAACGTAGTGGCGGATCATTTGTCAAGGATCCGGTTTCATGATGAGAATGGAGAAACCCCGATCAATGACTCATTCCCCGACGATATTTTGATGGGTATTCAAACTCAACTTGAAAGGCACATCACCCCATGGTTTGCCGATTATGCTAACTATATTGTTGGAAAAGTGCTCCCTCCAAACTTGAACCACAACCAAAGGAAGAGATTCCTATTCGAAGTGAAGAGGTACTTTTGGGATGATCCAAACCTCTACAAGGAGTGTAGTGATGGGCTCTACCGGAGATGCATCCCTCAATGGGAAATCCAAGGAATCTTGAAAGGATGTCATTCATCACCCTACGGTGGCCACCATGGAGCAAGAAGAACCGTTGCAAAAATTCTCCAATCGGGTTTCTATTGGCCCACAATGTTTCAAGATACAAGAGAATTCATCATTCATTGTGATGCTTGTCAAAGAACGGGAAATATATCTTGGAGAAACGAAATGCCACAAAGGGGCATTCTAGAGGTGGAGATTTTCGATGTTTGGGGAATTGACTACCAAGGACCCTTTGTGACATCCAACGGGAACAAGTACATCCTTGTGGCCGTAGATTATGTTTCAAAGTGGGTGGAGGCAATTGCCACCTCAAATGATGATGCGAAAACGGTCACCAAGCTTTTCAAGAAGATAATTTTTCCACGATTTGGAGTTCCTAGAGCTATCATTAGTGATGGAGGAACACATTTCCATGAGAAGAAGCTTGCATCCCTTTTGACCAAGTATGGTGTTCAACATCGAACCGGCTTGGGATATCATCCTCAAACAAGCGGTCAAGTGGAAATTTCAAATAGAGAGATCAAACAAATTCTTGAAAAAGTTGTGAACAAGACTCGGAAAGATTGGAGCACAAAGCTTGATGATGCTCTTTGGGCTTATAGGACGGCCTATAAGACTCCCATTGGTGCCTCCCCCTACAAGCTTGTCTATGGAAAAGCATGTCATTTTCCAATCGAATTGGAGTACAAAGCTTATTGGGCAATCCGAGCACTCAATCTTGATCTCAAATTGAGCGGTCAAAAGAGGATGATCCAAATCCAAGAGTTGGAGGAATTCCGACTACAATCCTATGAGAATGCAAAGATTTACAAAGAAAGAACAAAATTGCTTCATGATAAGAGAATTCGACAAAAGGCCTTGCACAAGGGAGACAAAGTCCTTCTATTCAATTCCCGCTACCGACTCTTTCCGGGAAAGTTGAACTCTAGATGGATGGGTCCCTATGTGATAACCGAAGTTGGGAAATATGGAGATTTCGAACTCAAGGCCGAAGATGGAAGCAAGTTCAAGGTAAATGGTCAAAGATTGAAGCCATACTATGAAGGAGCATTTGTTGGAGAGGTCGAGGCTACCTACCTCGGACCTCCTTCCTCTTGAAAGAACCATCTAAGGGAAAGTTTGGTGGAGTCCTCCCTAAACCACTAATTGTAAATATACTAACCCTCTAACTTGTATTTATTATTTAATTGCATTTGTTTAATAGCATAAATTCTTTTCATGAGCGCAAGTGAGGGAGGGTTACTAATGAGTTTTTGAATGAAGGAGAAAATTCCTAAGTGTGGGGATGCATTGAAAGAAAGGAGAAAAAGTCAACACTCGCAGCTAGAATCCGAGCGTCTCTCTAGGAAATCCGGGCGTCTGGCGAATACGGACGTCCGGGGAGAAACCGCACGTCCAGTTTGTGTTGAGAATTTGAAAGTTTCGGACTGATGAAGAATCCGAGCGTCCCATTGAAGAAGACGCCCGTCTGAGGGAATCCGGCCGGATTAGTGGAAAGACGCTCGTCTTTTCCCCGAGCATTTCAAGAAAATTCTCTCGTCAAAGAATCCGTCCGTCTTCTCAAGAAAACGCCCGTCCCGACCCTGAAGAATCCGAGCGTCTTATGCTCGGGACGCTCGTCTTGAGGCGAGAAAAATTTTGGGATTTTACTCGTGGCGAGAACCGGGCGTATTGCCCGTAATCCGCCCGTCCCGTGAGAGAAGAATCCGAGCGTCTTAGCTTCGAATCCGCTCGTCTCCCTGCCCGTTTTTCGACCCGACTTTTCTCAATTAAATTACACCCCACCACCCATATAATGACACATCACTACTCCTTCCACTTACCCTATAAAACCCACCTCCTTATGACTCCCATACATATCCCATTCACTCTTTTCACCCACAACATCAAAAACCCCCAAATTTTCTAGGGTTTTCAACACTAAATCAACAAGTAGCAACCTTACTCTTTCACAAATCAAAAGAACTCAAGAATGGCACCTAGAAGATCCTCCCTTAGAAGTGCAAGAAGACCAAGGATGGTGGGGAGTTCCTCTACTTCCCATCTCAACACCATTAGAAGAGAACATGAAGAGATTGTAGACCTCTCAAGACTCAATGATTTCTCCAATGTGGAATTCCTCAATGATGTGCAAAGAATAGTCTTCCACCGGCTTCTAAGTAAGAATATCCTTCCTACTAAATTTTTGTGTCATTCTACTTTGAGGAAGCTTGGAATTTTCCACCAAGTGGAGGCTTTATTTGAGGTTTTTGGTCTTTCAACCCTCTTTCGCATGTATGAACCCACCTATCGGTCTCTTGTGCTCGAATTCTTGAGTTGCTTAAAGATTACAACTTCAAACAAAGTGATTTGCATAGAGTTTAGGTTGGAGAATGTCTCTAGAACAATGACCCTTGTGGAATTTGCGAATGTGTTCGGGCTTGATGTTTTGCCTACCCGAACATCAAGACCCAAAAAGTATAGTGTCGCACCTTTGTGGAGGGCCATGACGGGCCGGGACTTCATTCTTACCAAGGAGTGTCTTGCTTTTCACATCCAAAACCCGATCTTGAGGCTCACATACCGATTTCTTTCGGGTACCCTCTTCGCCCGCCGAGATCCGGCTATTGTGAATCAATTGGACCTCATGTTCATGGAATCTTATCTAAACATTCAAGGAAGAGACGGGTATCATCTCAATGCACCTCTAGTTTTGCTAGAAAAGTGGGCAAAATTTCAAAATGGAGATGATGATGGGAAGAAGCATATAGTGAATGGTGGACTCATAACAAGACTTGCAAAGCACTTTAATCCTAGGTTCAATGAGAACAATGAGTACACTCCACTCTCGGAAGGAATGAGAATTAATGAAGACCTCCTTGTTGTCCAACACCATTGGATAACCCTTGAGGGGGTTGATAAAAGGATCAAATGGTTGACGAAAGGAAGTGATCCTATCTACCTTCCGATGGCCGACCTACCTCGAATTTCCCCAAGGAGAGGACGCTTGTCCCCAATACCCTCCTACCTCATTCAAAGTCAAGAAAGGCAAGCTCCACCCCCACAAGCTCCTCCACCACAACAACAAGAACAACAAACCCAAGGTGAAAAGATAAAGGTGCCTCCCTACCCCTTTCCCTACCAACCTTACAACCATCCGAATCCCTTCATCCTCCCCCGTGACGACTTTGTCACGGGAATCTTGCAAGACTTGCACTACCATCAATATAAAACCAAGGTGGACAACTATTATGCTCTTTACCCCCAATACCACGACATGGTTCAAAAGGGACGGATAAGTGAAGAAGGAGCTTTTCCATCATGGGCTCAAATGGAGTTGCTCTTTCCCAACTCGGAGAAGGCCAATGAAGGGGCAAACGGTCGCAAAGGGGAAGAAAGTGGCGACTCTTGTGGAGGTGATACGGTGAAGCTTGAGAGTGAAGAAGAAGATGAATTCATGGATCCAAGTTTAAGTGATGCTTCTAGGGATATTTGGGATACCGATATTGAAGGAGATGATGCCGATATCTAGGAGATTACTTCATCACTAGGTGGAGCGGGCAAGAGGCACCCACCTTAGTTCAAGTGAAGTTTTCTCAACTCTCCTCTTTATCTTTATTTTTCATGAAAAGAACTTTGTATCTTGTTTCTTTGTATTTTATTTAACTTTGACTATTTGTTGGAGGAGTCCTAGCAACACCAAAGGACTCACACCTCGGTTCCTTTGAGGTGTTCTTTATTGTTCCCATTTTTGAAAATCCAAAATGACAATCTAGTTTCATGCATAGCATAGTGTGTGCATGAACTATACACATGCTTTGACATTAGCAATAGTGTCTTATTTGGTTTGGGGAAGTTAATGCATACACAACGGGAGGTAATCTAAATTATCCTCTCCGTCATAACAAAAACCATGCATCATGTAGTATAGCTTAGTGTAGAATTGCATTTAGTATAGAAATCATGCATCATTTTTGCATAATTTCCATCATTTTGGCCATTGAGGACAATGCCCATATTAGTGTGGGGATGGGAATTCTAACACTTAACTTTTATTCAAAAACCATAAAAATTGAAAAATTTCAAAAATCATAAAAATTTGAAAAATTGAAAAACCCAAAAACATGTTCATTTCCTTTGTAGTGTATTCTTGTATATATTGTCTTGTATATATTGTGTTTGTTTTATCCTTGTTCACTTTGATTGACTACGCCACATCCGAGACATGAGGATATTGAAGACCGCATGGTATGATCTTTCCAATCTCCTTTTTCCTCTTTATGTTAATGACTATGTGGCTTTATTTTGATTGATGCGGTAAAACAATGTGAACTTAGGACTTGCATTTAGTTTATATGTCATATTAGTTGGTAGAATCATTTGCATTAGGATGTTTATATGTTAGTTGCATCATAGCATGTAGTTGCATGTTAGAAAATTTTGCGAAACCGTCTACTTGGGAAGCTTGACAAGTGTATATAGGCCCTAGTAGATGCTTTTTATTCTTAAGACTTTGCTTGTTAGAATACTTGTAAAACACCCTAGGATGTGTCATGCTAGTATCCTTTGACCCATGGTTTAAGGCCTAGTCAAGAGTACCTTGTGGTGTGATAACTCCTTGGCTACCGTTTATTCCAAGGTGACCCTTGAAACCATGCATACTTCTATCATTCATCCATGTTCTACCACATTTTTGTCATCAAAGGGAATGGGCACAAAACAAAAAGAAATCAATTTGAGTTCAATGAAATGAAAAATGAAAGAAAGTTTGCAAAAATGCATCAAAAGAAAAGAGGAGCAAAAATAGACTCCTAAAGCTTCAAATACAAGGCACCCTCGTTACTAATTGGGGTGACTTTGAAAATGTTCAAAAAGAAATTCAAAAAGTTGTCAAGTATTGAAATGCCAAAAATCAAAAGAAATGGCAAAGAAAGTGTTCTCAAATGTCAAATGCCAATGAAATTGGGGGGGAAAACAAAAATAAAAGCAAACTCCCAAAGTGAAACTCAAATATCTATCGATCCCTTTATCCATCGTATCCATTTTTGTGCATGGTAGAGAGGGGACGACCCTTCTTCTTGTCTAGGCAAGAGGGGGAATTCCGCGATCCTCCAGTGTTTCTAACACCATAGGGAGTCTACTCTTGACAAAAGCATTTAACGATTGAGGACAAAGGTACCCTAGCTTGACACCTTTTGGAGGTGATTTATTGGTATCCTTCTAGGCTTAGTAGTTTGAACAAATTGCATCTATGAAGGATTGTGTACCCTTGAAATTGCTTCCCTTGTAGATAATTTCCGCCACTTAGATGAGGAAAGTGGCTATTCTTTTTGTAGATGCATCCATTATGTGTTTTTGTGTGCTTAATGTTTGGATGTGTCGCCATTTTGGCAAGACCCACCTTGCCTTGCAAGAAGGCATCCTACCTCATGGTTGTCTTGTTGTGAGTTGAAGGGGCGGAGTGAGACCCGCTAATTGTCTCATATCGGCTATTATTATTAGGTTAGGTTAGTATTGGTCCTAGTCTTTGTCACCTCTGTACTCGGGACGAGCAAAGGTTCGGTTTGGGGATATTTGATGTGACCATAATTGGCGCATATTTAGCCCCCGAATTACCATTGTTTTCATGCTTTTTAGTGCCTATTTGGGTCATTTCTTATCTTTAGTTCTTTGTTTTGCATATTCTTTGAGATTTTGATCCCTTGGTAGGAAAGGAGTAAGAATCTTGCATTTTCATGGCAAAACGAGGCTAAATTGATTGTATTCAATGACCAAGCATCAAGGAGAGACAAGACTAGAAGGCCTTTGTACATAGCATAGTAGAAGAGCAATGTTGAGAAAAGGATCCTTGAGTCCCCAAGGAAATCCCCAAGGAATTCATGAAGAAAAGGGAAGAAAAGAAGAAGAAAAGATGCTGCCAGACAATCCGAACGGATTGTACTCAATCCGTCCGTCCGCCCAAGCCCAATCCGAGCGTCCCTCAAAGGAATCCGCTCGGATTCCCCCTCGCCAATCCGAGCGTCTTGCCTAAGGATCCGCTCGGATTCTCCAGCCCAGATCCGGCCGTCCCGACTCCCATCCGCACGGATTTCAGTACAGCACGTTTTCATTCTTCAAGCCACTATAAGAGAAGCCCTTCTCTCGGAGAATACCGGAGTCTCCTTGCTCAACTTAAAAAGTGTAATTACTAGTTTAGCCCTTAGTTAACCCTAATGCATCCTCCCTAATTTTCACTATAAATACCCCATTAGTCTAAATAGAGGAGCATGTTCTTCTTATCAATAATTAGTGTAGTTAATATTAATCAAATCTCTCTTCAATATTGTAATCAAATATTAATCAAGTTTTAATCCAAGTTTTAGTTCTTTAATCTCTCTCTTGTTCTTCCTTTATTTTGGGTAATTGAAGATTATTTAGGTTATTATTGGGAGATTGACAACCTCTCAATCTAGGATTCAAGTACTTCTATTATTCTTGCTTTATTATTGGAATCATTAGTAGGTATAATCTCTTAATCCCTTTTTAATTATTGCTAATTACTTTCATTTGTTCATCATGTTTCATTATGTTAGTATGATTGACAACCTTTCTAGCATGATCAATATGATAATGAGTGAGTAGTCTCTTAGCTAGGGTTTAATGGGTGATTAGGGGAAACCAACATGGGGAATGATTCATGCTTAAATTAATATGCTTTCATATCTTATTTGCTTGCTTGTTTTGATCTTAATACATACACATGTTATATTTGATGAAATGCTAAGTCTATGAATCCTTGCATTTACTATCATCTTCTATCCTTTCAACTTGACTTGTAAGACATAACCCAACTCGAGTCTTGTTAGACCATGCATGTGTTGAGTAGGAAAGATTAAGTCGACTTGTAGGTGTTGTACAATCTAATCGATTCGGCTCCGGGACCCAAACTTTCCTAGGATTGTAAGATATAACCCAACTCAATCCATCACAATAATAATTGCTTGCTTATAATTTGAGAACATGTTTGTATGATCATATCCCATGAATCCCCTATGAACCCATGACACCCTAGTGCCTTTAATCAATTGTTTACACCCCTTATTTTATTCATCTTGCTAGTTTATTTTCATTGCTATTTTAGTTTAGTAACCTTCTACATCAACCCAATTTGTGACACCCCTTAGACACTACTAGTTACAATAGAATTCTCATTTCAATACCCGTCCCTTGGGATCCGACCTTTACTTGCCTCTTTACTAATTGTAGAGTTGTTTGTGAAGTATAAATTGTGTTTTGTATCGACCATTGACCAACGACCACATATGCTTAATTTGTGAAACGAAATGGCCTCGATCAGTTACGTGGTGTCTTCTGCAGGCTAGGTGAATTATCAAATGACAAGCATCCCAATCCCCTGGGCTCGATGGGTTCACTTGGTGATATTCCTCTAACATCCAGCCTGGTGACAAACTCTGATGGAATTGGTCGACACGATCCTCCACCGACGGCTGGATTCAGAGCTTCAGGAGGCGATGCTGATTTAGGCTGGACTGCTGTTACAATCTGGGCTACCAGGTTCTGGTTGTCCTTCCTCAGATTCTCAACGGCCTGGCGCAGGCCCCTGAATCATTACTTGCGTTGGGTCAAGCAATGAAGGTCCTCTGCTCCTGGGAATAATTGCAGATGATCCCTCCTGGATCTGGGCCCCGGGTAATGTTTCACTCCTGTTGGGACTACTCTCCCTGCTGGATCTGGGCTGGCTGGGTACGCACGCTGCCTTGGGTGTCTGCGGTGGTTTAAAGGGTGGAGGCATGAACTTGGGATACATTCTAACGGAGACCATCTGGCTGGCCGATAGACGCGCACTGACTGGTCCTGACGATGCAGAAGGAGGTCTTCCTCCAGAAGACGGGGTTGACATACTCTGGGTGCTGGATGGATTCTGGCTGGTTCCAGTCATGGAGACGAACGAGTTTGTTTTTGAAAAATTTGGCTATAGAAAATGATCACTATGCCCTATGGTGAGCGCTAAACTGTTTTGGTAAAAAACTGCCGAGTTATTAATTTAATTTGTGAGTTAAAGTGATCAATATATGGCCTACGAACGAATTAAAATACGGAGGTACGAACGAACGAAAATGCAACAAAATAAGAGAGTGACACGGAGTAATTTGGTGACGCGTAAAACCCGACGTGGGAACAACCGCGTGGTAGTCGGAATCCCACCAATTTGGCACTATAATCGAGACAGAAATACGAAAGTAAGGAAATATAAGGGATATTTTGATAATGTATTGTTTATCGTTGGTTGACAGTGTTGTAGTAGTTGAGTCGATATAGAGTGTGATGCCCCTTCACTTTGCATTTGCTCTTTTTTATATAGTTATTGCTTGCTAGGGTTTGAGTCCACAACTTTCTCACTGCTTCTACTCCTGGATTCCTGCGTCAGTTGCACCAAAATATGGAGTTGTTGCTGACTTATTATTCCAACTCTTTTTGCACAAGATATTTATCACATGTGTGTTTGTTGTTTGCCTTAATCCAAAGGTCCCAGTGCTTCCACGTCAGCGGTCGTCTTGGTCCTCCTTCTTTCAATGATTGCTTGCCACGTCACATATGAGGAAAAATACAATTTATGTCCATACCAACATTTGAAACTTTGCTTGATCACATATGACTTTCAACGCTTTAGATCCTTTGTAAATAGAGAGTTTGGAGATTTCTTGGTGGCTTCGACCACGTCTAAAAGCTCCAAATCAACATTGACCAACTGCTTAGCTTCGGTGGCAGCAAGATATAGAGCTGATGCATAAATAGCACAACCTCCAAACATAGACAGCACCTAAATAGTAAATACCAATGATGAACACAAATAGGATGTGATATACCATGGATTTTATAATTCGAAGATAAAAGCACAGTGTCATACAACAAGGAACCTCCAACATAGACCTGAATACTGATTAGAGGAAGAAAAAACTCAGAAGAACAAAAAAAATAACAGCCATTTGCAAAGCACGACACGAAAAGATCATACAGCAGAGAAAACACAAATCCTAATCCCGTGAAGAAGAAAGATTAAGTTAAATACTCCCTCCGTCCCGTTCATTTATTGTCCTTTGATTTTGCCACAAAGACCATGGAAAGGGGAGAGAGCCAATTACTAAATGACAAGTGAAATAAATCGAGTGTGAATAATCAAATTGTTCATCAAATTCATTTTAAAAAAAATAAAGGACAACAAATGACTGAGGCACCACAAAATGGAAATGTTAGACCACACTTGGTTGATGATGCCAAGTTTCATTGTTATTTAATGGTTTGCTTCTTAGTTATTATTAATAGCATTTGAAGCTTACAATAACTCATCAAGATGGTGAAATAATGATCAAGACGTAGAATATCCCTAGCCTAAGTCAAATATTTTAAACGAGGCAGTGTAACATACTCAATTTGTCAAATGATTGCAAAACCATGCAACAGTGCAATGCACTGTTGCTTCTGATACAACGGTGGAGATAATTTTTCAAAAAAAATTTCAAGCTTACAAATATTTACAATTTTCATTTCAGAAATTTTCTGGGCAAAAATGTGAGAGGAACATACTTTATCATATGAAAATATCTAAGCTCTTTTGGACTCAAAGAAAGCACACATACTTTTCCTTAAAGAAGGAAACCTTTTCTTCCTTAACTTAAGGAACTATGTGTTTTACTTTATTATCAAATCTTTTGAGAGTTACTGAAATATTTTCTTGAGCTTACAAATTGACTGTCCTCCTAAACATTTTTTAATGATAATACATCTTATAACCTTTTAATAATATAGTAAAGAAGTACTTTAGGATTCCTCCTTTACACACTTCTTACTCTATAAATAGCCTCCTCATTTCTCATTTATTTCTAAGACATTCAAGAGCATTTTATTGAGTAATCTTTGCAAAGCATTTCTGAGTCAAAAACTTCTGTTTTTCTTTGGTATTTGCAAAAACATTTTTAAGTCTTAAAGTCTTCAATTGTTTTCAAAAGTGCTGAAATGTCTCCATGTATCAGTTCGCTGCACTGTGACATAATGAGTTTATTCTTTGATTCTCGTGTTTAGGTCTTAATTGTAATCTCCTTGTTCTTAAGTGAACCACTGAGATTCTGACTCTGTAAACCATTGAGATAGAACTTAAGTCTTGAAGCTGAATAGCTTTGAGCAAGGGAAAGTCTTGAAGCGGATTGCAAACAGAGTAGGTTGGCGAGTTATTTTCATTGTAATGGTTTAGTTAAGTTTGAGTAAATTTCTAAACAAGCAATAAAATAACGGTTGGACGTAGACTCTGGAAAAGGAGTTGAACCAATTTTTTAAACATCAACTTGTTTGTTTATTTACTTTTACGTTCTCTTGTCATTCTACTTTTATTCATCAATCTCGCTGCCAGTGATGTGACACAGTCACTCATACTGTTCCATAGACCTGTTGTACCTCTTGTGAACTTAAAATACATTAAGTTTCTCAAGTTTGTACTTAATAGCTCTTACTTGTGTTAGTCACTAACCAAGTAAAGGAGAAAATTTTTAAAAGGTACACCTAATTCACCCCCTCCCCCTCTTAGGTGTTTATCGTTCTCAACTCTTCAATTGGTATCAGAGCCTCGTGCTCTTGATACAGGTTAAATCCAAAGAGTTGATCCTATAGTTATGGACGATTCAAAACACACTAAGTATCCCATATTTAAGGGAGAAAACTATGCCTGGTGGAAACACCGCATGGTGCACTATGTCAAAAGTGCGGACTATGAATGTTGGAAGATCATTCAAAAGGGTCCCTTCGAAATCACGGTCACTAATACCGATGGTACTAGTGCCCCTAGAGACGAGGATAAATATGTTAAGGATGATTATAGAAAGGTCGAAAAGTAGTCTAAAGCCATGTCCGTTCTTCAATATGGCATTAGTTAACAAGAGATTAACCGGATCTCGGGTTGTACCACGACCAAAGAAATTTGGGACACCCTAAGCCTTGTTTATGAGGGAACGTCACAAGTTAAAAAGTATCGTGTTAATCTTCTCATGCAACAATATGAGATGTTCAACATGACAAGAGATGAGTCCATTAATAGTTTGTCTTATCGTTTTTCTAGTATTGTCAATGACCTCAAGAGTCTAGGTAGAAACTTTGAATCCGAGGACTTAGTCCGTAAAATCCTTCGTAGCTTAACTTAAAAGTGGCAACCGAAAATTACGGCTATCGAGGAAGCTAAAGACCTATTACTCCTCACCCTTAATGAACTAATGGGCTCACTCATGGCTCATGAGCTAACCCTCATGAAGCGTTCTAGTGAAAAATCTAAAGGGAAAGGGCTCGCTCTCAATGCTCTCTGAAGTGATGAGGAGGATGGAGATGACGAGTTTGCAATGTTCACCAAAAACATTGTTGAAATGATTAATGGTCGAAACTCTCAAAGGTACAACAACAATACTAGCAAACGACGTTTTCCAAAGAAAAGGTCAAGTTCCACAATTGGTTGCTTTAAATGTGGTGACAATGGTCACCAAATCAAAGAATGCCCAAAGCGGAATGACATCAAATCTAAGGAAAAACGTGACTTTGCCAAAGGAGAATACAAAAGCAAAGTGATGCCGGCTATTAAGGGATTGTCTGATTCCAAGGAGGATGATGTCCTTGAGGAAGAATTAGATGCCAAATTGTTCCTTTCTTCTCATCTCAATAAAGATGTTCCAAAGTCATCAAAGAAAGAATACGTCAAATGTCTTATGGCTCACTTGGTTGATTCCGATTCTGAAAATGAGGCATTAGTGAGGGGCAGCAGCAATTGGTACTTAGATAGTGGATGCTCTCGTCACATGACGGGAGATGAAACCCGATTCCTCTCTCTAGAAGCCTACGATGGTGTCATGGTGACTTTTGGTGACAACAAAAAAGGTGAAATCATTGGTATTGGAAAAGTTGGTAAGTCAAAGTCACTATGTGTCGACAAAGTGTTGCTTGTTAAAGGTTTGAAACACAATCTCTTAAGCATCTCACAACTATGTGATCGTGGTAACATTGTTGAATTTCATGCTAGTGAATGTAGAATACTTGATGGAAAAAATAGAGAACTCATTTTTGAAGGAAAACGTATTAAAGATGTTCACATGACTAATTTATGTTCATTGTCCAGTCAAACCTTATCATGCACGAGTGTCCAAAAGAATTACCCTTGCCTTTGGCATAAACGACTAGGTCATGTTAATGCTAGAACACTAAATACTCTCAAGAAACTTGATCTAGTAGATGGCATTCCTAACATAAAATTTGAATTTAAATCACTATGTGATGATTGTGTTAAGGGAAAACATGTAAAATGCTCCTTTAAATCCACAAAGTTTGTTATCACTTGTCAACCTCTTGAACTCATTCACCTTGATCTATGTGGACCTATGCGCATCATAACTAAAGGTGTAAGTCGCTAAATTTGTGTTATTGTAGATGATTTTTCCAGATATGTGTGGCTACTTTTCCTAAGTTCTAAAGATCAAGCATTTGATGAATTTTTAATTTGGGTGAAAAAGGTCCAAAATAAATTTGGTTTGAAACTTGTCTCTTTGAGATCCGACCATGGAACCGAATTTGAAAATTCATCATTTGAGACTTATTGTAATGAGAATGGTGTTAGCCATAACTTTTCGGCCTCTAGAACTCCTCAACAAAATGGGGTTCTGGAACGAATGAATCGAACTCTTGAAAATGTGGCTAGGACCATGCTTATTAGTTCTAAAGTACCAAGGAACTTTTGGCACGAAGCCATCAGCACTTCTTGTTACATCTACGATTGAGTCATGATTAGAAAAATCATTAACAAAACGCCTTATGATCTACTACGAGGAAGAAAACCCAACATCTCTCATTTAAAATGCTTTGGTAGTAAATGCTTTGTTCATAACAATGGTAAAGACAACCTAGGTGATAGGCTAATCGCACACCTAATCAAAAATAAACCAACTGGTCTCTAACTAATATAGCTAGAGAAGTCGGGATCGTATCCACAGGGAGACTTTAGCGTTCTACTTGTCAAATTAAGTCTGTCTAAGTAACCAAATGGAGTGTTGATTTTTGTTCTAAAGTAAAGCAATAAAATAAAAGGTTTAAAGAGAGAAATTGAGTCGAGAAAAATATAAAAGAAAGGAGCTAGGACATTGGTTCACCATGGATTATTACGGGTCATAGGTAGGGTCATAGGTCAGTCTCAATTACCGGTATATAGGGCAGTGAAAAGGTCCTCTCGGTCCGCTATTCGCCCTAGAATGCTTCTAGCGGGCTCTCGTAACTTACTAGGGCACTCTAATGTGTGTGACAGGTCTAACCCTTTCCAGGCTCTCGATCTTAGGTCAGGGTTTACCAATTCAATCTAATTAATTATGCGCATTAACTAACCAAATTGCAATTAAATATCACAATTAACAACATAGACCAAATATATCGACCAATCTAATTACCCAATTAATACCGTCTCAATCCATGGCTCCCCTAAATCCTAACAAAAGGGGTTTAGCTACTCATAATGAAATTAAAAACAATAATAATTGAATAAGACGATAAAGGGAAAGAATTCATAATGTAAATAATTGAGAAATTAATTAAAATAAATTAAAACTAATAATAATAAGGATGGAAAATAAAAGTAATAAAGCGAGATAAACGAAAAAGGAAAAGAGGAATTGAAATTACCGAATAGTCAAGTTTTAGCAATCGGGAAGAAAAGGGAAATTTATTCTAGATCTAAAATTTGTAGAAGAAAGTAACGTAATTAAGTTTTTTCATCTCAGAAGTGATAACCTAATTAAAAGATTACAAGAGCTTTTATAGTCAAAGCCCGAAAAGGAAATAAAACAAAAGACTTAAAACGTTTAAAATAATCTTCGTCTATCAAAAAGACAATTGAGGTCGACCGACTGAAACATAGGTCGACCGATCATGAAGTCGACCGACCATGAAGTCGACTGACATAGCTGAGTATGTAGGACGACCAAAACTGCTTCAAGTCCCAAACAATTGTTCCTGTGTCGATCAAAAGAAGTGAAGGAAAGAGTTGGTCGAACGACAGAATGAGTAGTACAACATGGCTACTATGTCGACCGACATGAACTATAAAGTCGTTTGACCAACAAGCGTCGCGCAATTTCTGCAGCGCGCACTGAATTTCAAATGGCCGCCATGTATTCGTTACTTGGGAAAATAAGGCGTTTTTTGTGGCGTTGGAAAGCTAAGCGGATAATATTTTACCTCCAGTTTGAATAACTTGATTATCTATTGTAGAAATCGAGTTATGGCCCTTCAAAGTAGGCACTAGTAATGTAAAGCTCTTATTTTGCTCGATAAGCTTACTTACTTCACTAAGGACTCCAAGAGAATGATTTCCAAGCTCCATTTACATAAATAATAGGAACTGGAGCTCATCTCATCTTTGTTGATAGGATTTGGCTTAAATTTACACATTTGGGCTAATAGCCTGTTAAGTTCATAACATGTACCCAAAGTAGCAAACGCAGGAAATGTAGCAATGAAATAGCAAATAAAAAGCACAAAAATGCGCGCCAAAATATATGAATAATCGCATATAAAAGTCACGCATCACTAGGCAAATTTGATGCTCGTAGTGATGTAGCCGTGTTTGTTGGTTACTCGGATCATAGTAAAGCTTACAAAGTCTATAACAAAAGTACTATGAAAATAGAAGAAAGCATTCATGTAATATTTGACGAATCTAGTCTTTTTGCTTCCAATGAATAGGTTGATGATGATGAAGAGGATGATGATTTCAAGATTGGGATGATTCGACATGATATGGACCGAGTGGTTGAAGAGGCTATGCAACAGTCGGAGCCACTGTTGCGTTTTGAAGCTAGCCAAAATTCGGGGGGAACTAATCCTCCCTCATCTCAAGATGGTGCGAGTTCATCTAGGGGGAATGAGGATTGTAGTGAACCACTCACTAACCAAACTGAAACTGATCCACAAACACCCTCACAAATATATTCCCCATGCAACAGTCACATCAATTGTTGCATCAGAACCAAATGAAATAAACGAGATCTCCAACACTCTCATTCCAAAGAAATGGAAACATCAAAGTTCTCACCCTTTATCAAACCTAACCAGTGACCTAACCTCTGGAATCAAAACCATATCTTCGCTCCAAAACTTTTGTGCATTTGATTCATCTCTTAAATAGAACCAACTAATTGTAACACCCACCCTTTTCGTATATTTTTCATAAAGAAAAGTAATACTTTTCCATTAATTTATCTAGTTAATTTCATTATATTACTAAAAATAAATTTTATTAAAGCTATAAATTTTAAAAGCTTACTTTATACGAATATACGTTTTAACCGGATGATAATAATAATAATAATAATAATAATAATAATAATAATAATAATAATAATAATAGTGCTAATAGTAATAAGTTCCGTCTTGAATTATAGTAGGCTTAAGACGTAAAATCTAAGTCTAGCAAGGAACCGTCACATGCTCATATGTGAGACTAGACTTATCTACTCTCGACCTATTCCGGGTCGACAACACACCCCTCAATTTTGACACCCAACTAATATAAACTCTCCTGACCAATCATAACCCGCTAACACCTCCCATATTCTTTTCAAAATTCTTGTATGAATGCATAAAGCACCTGCAACAAACAAATTCAGCAGCTGGAAAATGAACCCAAAACAAGCTCCAAAGAAACCCATTAATGGCGACCTTAAAAACCTAGATTTCTCGCTCAATTTTCGACCAAACTCAATAATTCTTGCACCATTCTACTCCTTATCTCTTCTTTCATCTTTGAAGGTAAGAAAGACATAGCCTTGTGGAGTTCTCGTCTCGACCCGTCTCATGAAAGTGACGTTTTTATGCTAACTCGGCTGTTATTACGGTTTCTAGGTGAAGACTTTGAGGACCCCGAAGGAAACTCGTTCATAATAGACCATTCTCTTGAAGATTGAAGAAAGTTAAGGTAACGGTGATAGGTTACTCGACAAACGTCGGGAAACTCAGCCTTCCTACTCGTTTTGCCCTTATTTATCACAAAGTTTAAGTCTTTATGTGTTTCCCCATAGATGGAGTTGATTTTGTAGTGTTTTTGCTCATTTTACATGGTTGTTTGGACCCCTTTTGGTCCGTTTTCTTGCTGGATTCGGGTAAGGGGAAGGAGTCGAGTTCACTGTCCTGCCATGTTTTTTTTTAACTGCTGGAATTCTGTCTCTCTTCCGTCCTAATGCTACCCTCAAGGTCAGTCTTGAGTTGGTTTCAAAATGGACTGCTACGAACTTGTTTATGTTGTGATTGTAGCGTCCTACCTCTGTTCTGTGGCGGATACTTCCGTCTCTCGGACCGGATTCTTACCTGAACTACCATGCCCTTGATGTCTCCTGTATACACACGTTATTCCCTTATTTTGGTTTGGAAACTTGAAAATGTGAGGTGTGTAGTTGGCTGCTTGTCTCATGCATTTGTAAGTGGCGACATCCCTGATTATAATGTACTTTTATACTCCATGATCATGGTGAAATTTTGGAAAGAGGGAATGCGGTTTCAGGGCGACTTTCTGAAGTCCCCTTGTGAACTTGCTTTAAATTCTGGGAAAAACTCACCAAATCTCACGGTGGGATGATTATCTTACCCATAGTTTGCTATATAAACAATGCCAGGCCTCTGTTACCCTCGTTTTCTTGTTTGAGACAGTTGAATTTTGGGGCAGGGAATCGTGATCTCGGTTTGTTTTTGGTTGGGCTTATCATTTCCCCCATAACTTTTGGGACTCTTCACTACTTGGTTTTGGACCCAAATTCTTAAATTATTTGGACTCGAATTCTTAAAATACTTGGACCCGAGTTCTTATATTTTTAGGACTCAAATTCTTATAACAGTTGAACCCCTATTCTTGTACCTTTTAGGCTCACTACCCTTGTATGCTTGGGCCCAATTTGTCACTCGTATTGGTTTGTTTGCATTTTGTAAATTTCCACATGACGTAAATTATCCATTACCACTTGTTATATCTTATTTATTTTATTTAACCGACATGTATAATCATAAAATGAAATGTTTATTTTATATGTTCAAGTATGAAAAGATAATTACAAATAATTACTTGTAAGAGTCGTATTCTTGTTGAAATGCCATGATGCTGTCATATATGCTTGATTTACATTTACGCCCTGCTTGTGCTGTTCTGGCAAGTACGAGTTTGGCCTGCTTGTGCTGTTCTGGCAAGTATGGTTTTGGCCACTTGTGCTGTGCTGGCAAGTGAGTCATATCTTAGTCTTTCCGCCACTTTCGTGTTGTTCTGGCGATTGGGGTACTCGGTCTCTATTATTAGTCGAGTCTTGGGTGCGTGTTGTGCTGGCGCACGTCGAATCGGGATGTACACCCGAGAATCTGCAGATTTAGACTAGGACCGTATCATTATCGTAGTCCTACCCGGGGAAATTATAGTCTAAGAGTAGTAAATGTTAGCATTTTGGATGGTTATATTGGTCATATCTCCTTGATTTACGTGCTCATGTTTAAGTGATCTTTATGTTGCTCTCTTACATTCTTCCTCCATTATTTAACATTGCTTATGCTTTGCTTACTTGCCTATCTTATTCCTTTTCCTTATTCCTGAATCTTTGAACATGTATGATCATATGCTTAGTTACAATTCAACTCATCCTTATCTTACTTAATCTGATCATTTGTTTATGTGCTTTGTCATGTTCATCTTGATGTTTTGTGGCTGGTAGAACCTTGAGTTACTCCTCACTGACTGTGGCTTTCATGTTTACATGAATGACAGGTTGGTGAAGATGCTTATATGGGGTTTGACGTGTGAGCTAGCGAGTACCCCGGACTTTTAGATTTCTTATTCACCGCTTAGACTCACCCATATTTTTATGTCATTCGAGGGATATATTTTCCCCACTTTTGACCGTTTTATTTGTATGAACCCTTGTTCTTATTTCCGCTTTTTCCTTATGTCGAATGTTAGTGACTCCCGCATGCTAAACTCTATCTACTAAATAAAAGTTTTAAAAATTTCACATTTTTCGCATATATTTAGTAGTTTACTTTCTGCTTTATCGCTGGGTGTCACAGTTGGTATCAGAGCCTTTGTAGCTCCCGACGCACACACGTGTACCCCAAACTTAAATTTTGAACTTGACCTTGAAATAATGAATGAGAGATGGGTAGAACTAAGGACCTAAGTTGGTAGTCTTCTTGTGTATGCTATTTGTTAAGTACTAACTCGTTTGACTCTCTTTGGTGCTTTAAGAAGATGGTGCGACCAAACAATGTGAAGAATACTATCTTGCAATCCCTTACTCAAATTCTTCAAAATCAACAAAATGTCAATGTTCAAGCCAATCCCGCTCCACAAGTGGTAGATCATCATGGAAGTTTAGCTTGGATTGCAAGCCAACTAGCAAGAAACAAGGCTAGGACCTATGGTGGTGAAGTGGATCCTATTGAGCTTTCCGAGTGGTTTCGTGACATGGAAAAAAATTTCTCTTTATAATGTTCAAGATCGAGACAAAGTGAAGCTTGCCTCTCATTTCCTCGTGAAGGAGGCCGATAGGTGGTGGACTATTACCGGACCTTCCGTCACTCAAGACCCCACCTTTGATTGGAACTGTTTCAAGTCTCTTGTGGAAACTCGTTTCTACCCTAAGGAACTCAAGCAACAAAAATTGAAGGAGTTCATTGATTTCAAGCAAAGAGGCATATCCGTTCAAGCATTCACCAACAAATTCAATGATCTTGCTCACTTTGCCCCTAAGTTTGTGAAAGATGAAGATGAACGTGTCTACTTCTACCGAAGCAAGTTGAAAACCAAGTTGGAAAGTATGGTGAGAAGAGACTCCACAACCTTTGTGGAGGTCTATGATGATGCTCTTTGGCCGAAAATTCCTTGAAGGCTATTGACAATGATGCCAAGTCTCGTTCCCACTCTACTTCTTACCGTCCTAACTTTCATGGCAAGAGACCCTTTGTACCTTCTCCTCCACCAAACCATTCTAACAAGAGGTTTGTACCAAGAGCACAAGAACCAATAGTGAAATAACCAAGGAGGCAAGAGCCTAGTGGACAAGTTTCTCAATCAAGCAACAACAACCTCAATTTGGAGAAAGCTCGCAAGTGCTTCAATTGTAAGCAAGCCGTTCACCCCGGAGTTGGATGCTACAATCGACCTTTGAATTGCTACATTTGTAAGAAGCCCGGACATTGTGCCAATGCTTGTCCCGAGAAGAAGGATGATCCTACTCCTAAAGCCAAGCCAAAAGGAACCATCTTTGTCATGAGTCGTACCAAAGCCGCCGCTCATCCCGACATCATTACGGGTATGTTCTCAATTTTTGATCAACCATGCCTTATACTTTTCGATTCCGGCGCATCTTTATCTTTTAATTCTTCCAAGTTTTCGGAAAAGTTAGCTCTTGAGCCCATACCTAGTGAGGATACCCCTATATCCTTACCTTCCGGAGAAATCATTTCATGCTCCTATTTATTTCCCGATGTCCCTATCATAATTTCGGGAAATCTTTTCCCCGCTAACCTACTTCGTTTTCCACTTGAGGAATTCGATGTGATTTTGGGTATGAATTGGTTGTCCAAGTATGATGAAAGATTCGAGTGTAGAGGTCAAAATATTCGCCTCAAAAGTCCGCTAGGAACCCGCGTATCCTATAAAGGAGTTCGTTCTCAAGAAGGTGTGAAGTTGATTTCCGCGTTGAAGTTGATGAGTATGGAGAGGAAAGGTCACCAAGTATTTTTATGTGTGGTGACTTCTACTTCTTCTTCTTTGCCGAATCTTGAAGAAGTACCCGTGGTGTGTGAGTTCGCCGATGTTTTTCCTGAGGAGTTGCCCGGGATACCACCCGAGCGTGATGTTGAATTTTCTATCGACCTTGTGCCCGGAACCGGACCGATTGCAAAAGCTCCTTACCGTATGGCTTCAACCGAACTTAAAGAGTTAAGGAAGCAACTTGATGAGATGATTGAGAAAGGATTTATTCAACCTAGTGCCTCACCTTAGGGTGCTCTCGTTCTCTTTGTGAAGAAGAAAGATGGATCCATGAGACTTTGTATCGATTACCGTGAGCTCAACCGTGTCACTATCAAGAACAAGTACCCTCTACCAAGGATTGAAGATTTGTTCGATCAACTCAAAGGTGCCTCTACGTTCTCCAAGATTGATCTAAGATCCGGTTATCACCAAATTCCCGTTCGTGATTCCGATATTCAAAAACTGCCTTTAGCACGAGATATGGACATTTTGAGTTTAAGGTGATGCCCTTTGGTTTAACCAATGCCCCCGCTATCTTCATGGACCAAATGAACCGAACTTTTAGTGAGTTCTTGGACAAGTGTGTTGTGGTCTTCATCGATGACATTCTCATCTTTTCTAAATCCGAGGAAGAACATGCCGATCGTCTCCGTACTATCTTAGAGATTCTTCGTCGTCAAAAGTGGTTTGCCAAGTTTTCCAAGTGTGAATTTTGGTTGTCTAAGGTGTCATTTCTTGGTCATGTGATATCTAAGGAAGGTATTATGGTGGATCCTTCAAAGATTGAAGCCGTGATGGAATGGAAGAGCCCGACCAATATTGGTGAGATCCGTAGTTTCTTGGGTTTAGCGGGTTATTACCTTCGCTTTGTAAAGGACTTTTCTAAGCTTGCTAGACCGATGACTCAACTTTTGAAGAAAGAGACCAAATTCTTGTGGACCGAAGCTTGTGAAGTAGCGTTCCAAGAATTGAAGAGAAGGTTGACTACCGCTCCCGTCTTGACCTTACCCGAGGATGGACTGGATTTTGATGTGTTTTGTGATGCTTCTAAGATGGGTTTAGGTTGTGTTCTCATGCAAAATAGGAAGGTTGTTGCTTATGCTTCGCGACAATTGAGAGTTCATGAAGTGAACTACCCTACTCACGATCTTGAGTTAGCCGCCGTTGTTCATGACTTAAAGATGGGGAGACACTACCTCATTGGAGTTCATTGCCGCATCTACACCGAACATAAGAGTTTGAGGTATATTTTCATCCAGAAGGAGTTGAATATGAGACAACGTCGTTGGTTGGAATTAATGAATGACTATGATTTAGAGTTGTTATATCACGAAGGAAAGGCAAATGTGGTTGCCGATGCTCTTAGTAGGAAGTCAACTCACTCCCTGAGTGCCATCCGTGTGCTTCCCGATGACCTTTGTGCCGAATTTCGTAAGTTAAGTTTGCAAATAGTGGAAAGTGGCTTTGATTGCCTTGGTGCTATGGTTACCGAACCCGTTATTCTTCGTGAGATCCGTGATAACCTTGTGAATGATGCTACTTTTAAAAGTTTCCAAGCCAAGCTTCTTGAAGGGAAAGCTAAAGATTTTGAGATTGATGCTAGTGGATATCTTTGTTACCAAAGCCGCATGTATGTCCCCGATGCCAGTGACTTGAGAAAGAGAGTTCTTGATTAAGCCCATCTATCCCTTTATTCGATCCACCCCGGAGGAGACAAGATGTATAAAGATTTGAAGCTTCAATTTTGGTGGCCTAACATGAAGAATGAAATTGTGACTTATGTTGGGAAATGCCTCACTTGTCAACAAGTGAAGATTGAGCATAAGAGACCCGGAGGTTTGCTACAACCCTTGGATGTGCCTTTATGGAAATGGGAATCTATCTCTATGGATTTTGTTATAGCTTTGCCTAAGACCGTTGGTGGAAAGGATGTCGTATGGGTGATTGTGGATAGATTAACCAAGTGTACTAGGTTCATTCCCATTAAAGAGACTTGGAGTCTAGATAGGCTTGCTAGTGCCTATGTTGAGGAGATTGTTCGTTACCATGGAGTCCCTAAGGAGATCGTGTCGGATCGTGACCCAAGATTTTGTTCGAGATTTTGGAAGGCCTTACAATATTCTATGGGTAGTAAGTTGTTGATGAGTACCGCTTTCCATGCCTCTACCGATGGACAAACCGAAAGGACGATTCAAACTCTTGAAGATTTGTTGCGTGCATGTGCCCTTGATTTCCATATTAGTTGGGAGAGGAGCCTACCTTTGGTGGAATTTTCCTACAATAATAGTTACCATGCCTCTATCAAGATGGCTCCTTATGAAGCTTTATATGGAAGAAAGTGTCGTAGTCCGATTTGTTGGGATCAAGCAAGTGATGTTCGTGATCTAGGACCTGACAAGCTAGCCGAAACAATTGACCAAGTGAAGATCATCCGAGAAATAATGAAAGCCGCCCAAGATCGCCAAAAGTCTTATGCCGATGTTCGCCGTCGACCCTTGGAGTTTGAAATTGGTGATAAAGTGTTCTTGAAGGTTTCTCCTATGAAAGGAGTAAAGAGATTTGGAGTTAAAGGAAAGTTGAGTCCAAAGTACATTGGACCCTATGATGTGGTGAAAAGGATTGGTGCCGTGGCTTACAAATTGTATTTGCCCCCGAGTTTGGGTAAAGTTCATGATGTGTTCCATGTATCTCAACTTAGGAAGTACATTAGTGACCCGAGTCATGTGTTGCAAAATGAAATTCCCGAGCTTGAGCCTAGTCTTTCTTTCGAAGAGAGACCGATTCACATTTTGGATAAGAAAGACAAAAAGTTGAGGAGTAAAGTTGTCCCCTTATTGAAAGTTTTATGGAAGTGCGGTGACGTGGAAGAAGTGACTAGGGAACCGGAAGCTTCTATGCGTATCAAGTACCCGGAATTATTTTCTTAAGGTAATTTTCTTAATTCAAGTTTCGAGGACGAAACTTTTTAAAAGGAGGGGTGATTGTAACACCCGCCCTTTTCGTATATTTTTCATAAAGAAAAGTAATACTTTTCCATTAAAATAACTAGTTAATTTCATTATATTACTAAAAAAAATTTTTAATTAAAGCTATAAATTTTAAAAGCTTACTTTATACGAATATACGTTTTAACGGGATGATAATAATAATAATAGTGCTAATAGTAATAAGTTCCGTCTTGAATTATAGTAGGTTTAAGACGTAAAATCTAAGTCCAGCAAGGAACCGTCACATGCTCACATGTGAGACTAAACTTATCTACTCTCGACCTATTCCGGGTCGATAACACACCCCTCAATTTTGACACCCAACTAATATAATAATAATAAATTTACTCTCTCACACTCTCCTGACCAATCATACCCCGCCAACACCTCTCGTATTCTTTTCAAAATTCCTGTATGAATGCATAAAGCACCTGCAACAAACAAATTCAGCAGCTGGAAAACGAACCCAAAACAAGCTCCAAAGAAACCCATTAATGGCGACCTTAAAAACCTAGATTTCTCGCTCAATTTTCGACCAAACTCAATATTTCTTGCACCATTCTTCTCCTTATCTCTTCCTTCATCTTTTAAGGTAAGAAAGACATAGTCTTGTGGAGTTCTCGTCTCGACCCGTCTCATGAATGTGACGTTTTTAAGCTAACTCGGCTGTTATTACGGTTTCTAGGTGAAGACTTTGAGGATTCCGAAGGAAACTCGTTCATAATAGACCATTCTCTTGAAGATTGAAGAAATTTAAGGTAACGGTGATAGGTTACTCGACAAACATCGGGAAACTCCACCTTCCTACTCGTTTTGCCCTTATTTATCACAAAGTTTAAGTCTTTATGTGTTTCCCCATAGATAGAGTGTATTTTGTAGTGTTTGTGCACATTTTACATGGTTGTTTGGACCCCTTTTGGTCCGTTTTCTTGCTGGATTCGGGTAAGGGGAAGGAGTCGAGTTCACTGTCATGCCATGTTTTTTTTAACTGCTGGAATTCTGTTTCTCTTCCGTCCTAATGCTACCCTCAAGGTCAGTCTTGAGTTGGTTTCAAAATGGAATGCTAGGAACTTGTTTATGTTGTGATTGTAGCGTCCTACCTCTGTTCTGTGGCGGATACTTCCGTCTCTCGGACCGGATTCTTACCTGAACTACCATGCCCTTGTTGTCCCCTTTATACACACGTTATTCCCTTATTTTGGTTTGGAAACTTGAAAATGTGAGGTGGGTAGTTGGCTGCTTGTCTCATGCATTTGTAAGTGGCGACATTCCTGATTATAATGTACTTTTATACTCCATGATCATGGTGAAATTTTGGAAAGAGGGAATGCGGTTTCAGGGCGACTTTCTGAAGTCCCCGTGTGAACTTGCTATAAATTCTGGGAAAAACTCCCCAAATCTCACGATGGGATGATTATCTTACCCATAGTTTTCTATATAAACAATGCCAGGCCTCTGTTACCCTCGTTTTCTTGTTTGAGACAGTTGAATTTTGGGGCAGGGAATCGTGATCTCGGTTTGTTTTTGGTTGGGCTCATCATTTCCCTCATTACTTTTGGGACTCTTCATTACTTGGTTTTGGACCCGAATTCTTAAATTATTTGGACTCGAATTCTTAAAATACTTGGACCCGAGTTCTTATATTTTTAGGACTCAAATTCTTATAACAGTTGAACCCCTATTCTTGTACCTTTTGGGCTCACTACCCTTGTATGCTTGGGCACAATTTGTCACTCGTATTGGTTTGTTTGCATTTCGTAAATTTCCACATGACGTAAATTATCCATTACCACTTGTTATATTTTATTTATTTTATTTAACCGACATGTATAATCATAAAATGAAATGTTTATTTTATATGTTCAAGTATGAAAAGATAATTACAAATAATTACTTGTAAGAGTCGTATTCTTGTATAAATGCCATGATACTGTCATATATGCTTGATTTACATTTACGCCCTACTTGTGCTATTCTGGCAAGTACGGGTTTGGCCTGCTTGTGCTGTTCTGGCAAGTATGGTTTTGGCCACTTGTGCTGTGCTGGCAAGTGAGTCATATCTTAGTCTTTCCGCCACTTTCGTGCTGTTCTGGCGATTGGGGTACTCGGTCTCTATTAGTAGTCGAGTCTTGGGTGCGTGTTGTGCTGGCGCACGTCGAATCGAGATGTACACCCGAGAATCTGCAGATTTAGACTAGGACCGTATCATTATCGTAGTCCTACCCGGGGAAATTATAGTCTAAGAGTAGTAAATGTTAGCATTTTGGATGGTTATATTGGTCATATCTCCTTGATATACGTGCTCATGTTTAAGTGGTCTTTATGTTGCTCTCTTACATTCTTCCTCCATTATTTAACATTGCTTATGCTTTGCTTACTTGCCTATCTTATTACTTTTCCTTATTCCTGAATCTTTGAACATGTATGATCATATGCTTAGTTACAATTCAACTCATCCTTATCTTACTTAATCTGATCATTTGTTTATGTGCTTTGTCGTGTTCATCTTGATGTTTTGTGGCTCGGAGAACCTTGAGTTACTCCCCACTGACTGTGGCTTTCATGTTTACATGAATGACAGGTTGGTGAAGATGCTTATATGGGGTTTGACGTGTGAGCTAGCGAGTACCCCGGACGTTTAGATTTCTTATTCACCGCTTAGACTCACCCATTTCTTTATGTCATTCGAGGGATATATTTTCCCCACTTTTGACCGTTTTATTTGTATGGACCCTTGTTCTTATTTCCGCTTTTTCCTTCTGTCGAATGTTAGTGACTCCCGCATGCTAAACTCTACCTACTAAATAAAAGTTTTAAAAACTTCACATTTTTCGCATATATTTAGTAGTTTACTTTCCGCTCTATCGCGGGGTGTCACACTAATTTCACCATGGCTCTCGAAGATATATGTTGGGTTACGGCAATCCATGAAGAATTTGAGCAATTTGAAAGAAACAAGGTATGACATCTTGTCCCTAGGCCCTCTCATCGTACTGTAATTGGTGCGAGATGGGTCTTTCGCAATAAGCTTCATGATATTGGAGAAATCGTAAGGAACAAAGCTAGACTAGTGGTGCAAGATTTTAACCAACAAGAGGGAATTGATTATGATGAAACCTTTGCACCGGTAGCTAGGCTTGAAGCCATTTGTATGCTTATAGCTTTTGCATCTCATATTGGCATAAAACTTTTTCAAATGGATGTCAAAACCGCTTTCTTAAATGGATATCTTGAAGAAGAAGTTTTGTCGAACAACCACCATGCTTCATAAATAATGAGTTCCCCAATCACGTTTTCAAACTTGATAAAACACTTTACGGTTTAAAACAGTCTCCCAGAGCTTGGTATGATAGGCTTTCAAAGTTTATATTGGAAAATGGTTTTTTACATGGTTCGGTTGATAAAACATTGTTTATCAAGTCTTAGTGTGAGGAACTATTGCTTGTGCAAGTATATGTTGATGACATTATCTTTGGTGCAACAAATGACATCCTTTATAAATACTTTTCGGATCTAATGAAATCTGAGTTTGAAATGAGTATGATGGGAGAGCTTGGATTTTTCCTTGGTCTTCAAATCAAACAAAGTGAAAAAGGAACAATGATCCATCAACAAAAATATTGCTAAGTAAGTTTGGGTTGACTGATGCTAATCATGTGCCTACACCAATGGTCTCTAAACTTAGTCTTGACAAAGATGAAAATGGTAAGAGTGTTAGTGAAAAGGTATATCGAGGTATGATCGGTTCATTGCTTTATTTAATCGCTAGTCGGCCCGACATACAATTTAGTGTGTGTGTGTATGTGCCCGTTTCCAATCAAATCCTAAGGAATCACATTTCAAAGCCGTCAAACGGATTTTTAGGTATTTGATTGGAACACAAGAATTATATCTTTGGTATCCATCTCACTATGAACTTGTAAGATTTTCCGATGCGGTTTTCGCGGGTAGCTCGTTGGATAGGAAAGGCACTTCGGGTATTGCTACATTCATGGGACCGTGTCTCATTTCATGGGCTTCAAAGAAGCAAAATATCATTGCTCTATCCACGGCGGAAAGTGAGTATGTGAGTGCGGCTCTTTGTTGCACACAAATTCTTTGGGTACTACAACAATTGCATGACTATGGTATTATCTTCAACTCCACTCCTATTTTTTGCGATAATATTAGTGCAATTAATATCTCAAAGAATCCAATATAACATTCACGAACTAAACATATTGACATAAGACATCATTTTTTTACGTGATCAAGTTGAAAAAGGGAATATTTGTCTTAGCTTTTGTAGAACGGAAAACCAAATAGCCGACATTTTTACAAAAGCGCTTGAAAGAGAGTAATTCGTAAAACTTCGGTTGGAATTTGGTTTATTGGGTGATATGTGACACATATTATTTTACTTTCCTAAATGATTGACTAAAGATAAGGACGTACATGTGGTTACCCTAGTTGATTATTAATTTACTACATGCAAAAGTATGGTTCGAAAAATATGAACAATTATGCTTGCATTTGAGTTGTTTTTGAATTAAGCCACCCAACCCACATTCGAAAATCAAACAATTCCACTTTCCTCATGTCACTAAAACCATCCAAATCAACACTTTAAAAATGCCTCCAAAACCCTCATCCAACCGAAACTTAAAGATCTTCAAGATTCTTATGACCCAACGAAAAGATGAAATAAACAAATGACTTCGTCCACCAAATCCGCTGCCATAAATGAAAAGTTGGGAAGCACATTTGTTGAAGCGCCCATTTCCCTAAGAAATAAAAGGTTATATCTCCACCCAAATATAATGCCACAACCCATGCCACTGCGACTTGAAAGAAAATCACTGCTCTAATTGAGGAAGATGACCAGAATATTGGGGTTGAAAATGAAGATTGAATCCATGAAGGTATTGGTAATTTTACTGAAGATGATATGTTCAACAATAGTCTTGACCCATTGTTCTTATCACATGATACAAATAAGAAAATTGTCAAAATCATTGGTGATAACTTGAGGAAAACGAAGATGACAAGCCCATTCTTATATCAAGCTTTTTCCAAACAAAGAAATCAGGTTCTAGGTAAGAAAAGAAAACCGAAACAAGTGCTGAAGAAAAAAAGATCTCTGCCACAGTCAAGGTGAAAGTTGCATCTGTTACTTTATCAATTCACTAGTGATACCATGAAGTCTCATAATGAAGTAGGGAAATTTCGAACTTTCAGTGGAGTATTCTTGGAGCATATGCAAACATTTAAAGGGCAAAGTCATGAGGATATTAATGATGCCTGATTAATCCCATTTCTAGCCCACCTATCCATTACCTAACTTTGGACATCGGCTCACCTACAAGCCCGGTCGATCTGCGGACGTGCAGCGGCCTTTTGAAAGCCACGCTCGGCGGCGTAAAAATGCTTTCGACCGAATCATTTTAGATCGGTCGGTTTCGTCTCGGTAAGGGTCTCAAAACGATTAGAGATGTTCGGAGTCACCACCAAGCATTTGTGGGATGGTTGGAACCCGTTCGAATCCACTTTATACCTCGGTCAAACGAAGCACGAAGCAGGGTTTGACATAGGTACTAAAGATAAGGAATCGTCCCTCTTTAGCATCCTATCTCTAGAATGACTCTCATACGCCCTGGATAAGGTCGTCCACTATCCAAAGTTTCTGAGTAAGAGGTAAAGGTACGTATTAGGAAGCCCTTCAATCAGACACCCAATCCCGCCCGCGGTAGCGGCCTCTACTGATCGATCTTGGTTGGTTGAATGCAAAAGTTGATAAAACGATTTAAATGCATGAATGCGCATCCAATAATTTAAACCTAACATGTGAGAGCTTTCTAAGTCGGTTGATTTAATCCAAGTATCAAGTATAAGATGTCGAGTTGGATTTATGGTTGATTTGCATGCAAGACGGAAATTAAACATCCATTTACCGTATTAGGTTTATGGTGCATAACGCGGTCCATTTGTCTTAGTAAGTCATTTTGCAAATGTGATTTTTAAATGAACAAATAGTCATCTGATCCGTCCTATATCCGGGTTGGCCGGAGTCGGGATCGTCCTAGACTAATGCTGGAAAGGGAACAGACCCTGCACCAGGCGGCCACATGAGGCGCGAGCCTGTTGGCGATGCAAGGGGTCTCCCCTAGTTTTGAAAATAAGAAAGAAAAGGCCTGTTTAGGCGCGGGTTAGTCAACGGTTATATGTCGTGCTCTGACCATTTGAAAAACGTTTATGAAACGTGTTGAAAAGTGGGTATTTAAACCCATTTTGGTTTGAAAGGGTCGTTTTGACCGTATTTGTTGATTTGAGGAACGAGACTCGAAAAATCATCATTATTTTGATGATATTTGGTGTAGGGTTCGACTTGACATGGATAGCTTTGAGAATGATCATGAACTAATTGTTTTAAGTTCATTTGAATATAATTAGTTGATACTCATCATCGTACCTGGGTTAAAATCTGGCATGGTATGTGGAACCAAGGATGACTTTGTGTTGGTGACTAATATATTTATTTTGGAAATGTAAAGAAATGATGAAAGGCTTTAAAATACCTCTCAAAATGTAAAGAAATGAAATAAAAGGCTTTAAAATACCTTTTAAATGTTATTAACCAAATATTATCACCGGAACACGGATTAAACCGTCATGGTATTAAGAACCAAGGGTGAAAAATGTTTTATGGTTAAAATTTGTAAAAATAAATAAAAGGGTTTGAAAACATTCGAAATGGTAAAAACCGATTACAAATATGAAAATAGATTAATGAGGAAGGACGAGAACAAACACGGTTGAGTTCTGACCTGGGCACCCGATTGAGGCGCGGGCCTCTGTGCAAAACAAGGGGCTTCTGCCTCAGGCCAAAACTCAGTTTTGGCTCGTCTATCCTATGTTTTGGATCGTGTTATGCATGTTTTAGCATGTTATAGTCATAAAACGAGCAAAGACATGATAAAAGAAGGATTTTTACACCCTCATACTTACATGTTTGGTTATGGCGAGAAACCGACGTAAGTGTAACAACTCGTTTGGTCGGAAAAGACTCGGTTTAAAACCGTTTTGGTAAGTAAAGAGTGTTTTATTAAGATTAGTGACGGTGTAGTGGTCGAAATGGTCGGTCAAGTGATTTAATTCACGATGAAGGTACCAAAAAATGTGTAAGGCTTGTATTTACGATCTGTAGGTCATAAATACGCGTCGGATTGTGACTTAAGAAGTCGAGTCGAGAATTTTAAGGGAGAAAAGAGGGAGCAGACACTCACGTAAGTTCTCAAATGTGGGCATTTGAGGGGTATTTATAGGAAAATGAGTGGTTGTGTGAGTTTTGAGGGACGTGGCCACCTGGGCTGCTCAAAGAGGCGCGAGCCATGTCGCGGGTCTTCGAGTTGTCCTGTCACTTTCACACAAGTGCAATTATGATTTATTCTATCCTAGGATTTGTAGTCACATGTTTGGTACTTGACCATTCATGAATCCGGGAAATCTTAGTATAAAAGGTTTAAAATAGTTTGTTTTTTGTGGTTGACTCGGTTTGACTCGTTGTTGGAGTCGGGATTGAATTTTTGAGTCGGTTTTTGGTCCGGTGTCGGTTTTGACTCTAGTTAGTGTCATTGTGACCCCGTCGTCGTGCATTAAACACTCCAGGTACTTTTGAAAAGTTTTGAAATGTTTTATTTTCGAAATCGTTTTAAGTTTTCCGACGTAAAGTGGTACACAAACTGTCGATCAATCGCCGCGATTCCAAAACATGTTATAGTCCGATAATCATCGGGTGTTTGTTAGAGTCTCAGCAGATACTGGGTATCTACTGAGCCCCCACTTTGACTGAGGCTTGGACAAGGCGAAAGTCAAAGTAGAGCCCCCAGGTCAATCGAAGATTACAACCTGGAGACCCAAACGACGTCGAGGCGGCTCGAAAGGATTCGGGCCAAGGACATGCCGTCGGGAAGGGCGACGCCAAGGCGACTCGAAGGTACGAGCCAAGGACCTGTCGTCGGGAATAGTTTAGAGTCTGTCGACTATCCGTGCGGGTCGTTTAAAGTCCGTTAGACTACGTACAAAGGCTCGCCAGCCATAAGAAGGAGTCATACCTGAGGCATCTTCGGATACGTCCTTGCGTGTTTGCGGACAAAGGCTCGCCAGCTGTGGTGCGTACATGAGGAGGGCTCGCTAGCCGCGATGCGTAGAAGGCTCGCCAGCCACGGTGCGTATATGAAGAGGGATCGCCAGCCAAGATGCGTAGTAAGGCTCGCCCGCCATGGTGCGTATATGAGGAGCGCTTGCCAGCCGCGATGCGTAGTAAGGCTCGCCAGCCATGGTGCGTATATTATGAGGGCTCGTCAGCCGCGATACGTAGTAAGGCTCGCCAGCCATGGTGCGTATATGAGGAGGGCTCGTCAACCGTTATGCGTAGTAAGGCTCGCCAGCCATGGTGCGGTCGGTTGATCGACTGTGAGAATAGCCGCGTCGGATGGGCTTGTTTTGAAAGTAGCGGACTCATGATGCCGCCGTGGAAATGGTGAATTTTGAATTTCACTATCAATGTTGTTGAAATGAGCAGGTCCCGCGAGGAAGCCCCCCTGTTGACATTTTGAAGGAATAGTGAATTTTGAATCTTCATTACTCGTTTTTTGAATTTGAAGTGGCGGTTTTAATCGCCGTTTGTTTGAATTTTTTGAAGGAAATAGGGAATTTTAAATTTCGCTATTACGTCTGAAGTGACGGTTTATGTACCGCCCTTGACATGTGAAGGAAATAGTGAATTTGGAATCTTCACTATTACGTTTGAAGTGATGGTTTATGTGCCGCCGTTTACATGTGTGGTGAAAATAGTGGAATTTAATTTCCAACTATTATTTTGAAAATGACGGTTTTAATTGCCGTCGTTTTAAATTTGACGAAATAGTGAATTTGAATTTTCACGATTATTTTGAAAATTGACGGTTTTAATTGCCGTCGTTGAAATTTGAAGGAAAATAGTGAATTTGAATTTTCACTGTTATTTTGAAAATTGACGGTTTTAATTGCCGTCGTTGAAATTTGACGAAATAGTGAATTTGAATTTTCACTAGTATTTTGAAAATTTACGGTTTTAATTGCCATCGTTAAAATTTGAAGGAAAATAGTGAATTTGAATTTTCACTATTATTTTGAAAATTGACGGTTTTAATTGCCGTCGTTGAAATTTGTCGAAATAGTGAATTTGAATTTTCACTATTATTTTGAAAATTGACTGTTTTAATTGCCGTCGTTGAAATTTGAAGGAAAATAGTGAATTTGAATTTTCACTATTTGCTTTTGTATTTGAAAAATGGCGGTTTTAATCGCCGTTTGTTTGGAATTTTGAAGGAAAATAATGAATTTTGATTTCACTATTTGTTGTTGTATTTGAAAAATGACGGTCCTTAATGTCGTCATTGAAAATTTGAAGTTTGTTATGGGAAATTGGGCTAAAGCCCAAAATTTCGCTGAAAGAGCAGGGAGCACCTCATTGAGGCGCGAGAAACCTGGCGAGTCAAGGGAGCTTCCCTATTTTTCTGTAAAAGACGCGAGGACGGTCCGCATATCATCCTCATTTCGTCTTTAACCTTCGACCAAAACAAACCAAAAAACCGCCATTGTTGGTCTTTAACTTGCTTCCATTCGTGCCATTATCAACAATGTCATCTCAAGGTATGTATTTCCTCTTGAATCCATTTAAATTTGTTGGTCTTTTAGCTGAATTGAATTAGGGCGAGAATTTTGCCCTAGAAATTCGATTTGGGCGTTTTTGATTGAGCCCATTTTGAGTGAAATTAATGATTGTATTAGGTTAGAAACCTGTTTAGGAGTATAGGGGTGCTTTTAGTTTGCATTTTGGTCCCCGTTCCCGCTCCCTATGCTCGAAAAACGTGAGTGAGGTGGAGAAACCGTCTCATCTCACAATGCCAAGTTTATTTGCTCGGGTAGTGGGTCCCACTAGGTTGCATTGTAGTCGGGAAAGACCGTATTTGCCATTGTGGACCTTTGGTGGGTATTGCAGGCAAAATTGGAATTTTTGCCTTTTGTGACGGTCTTATGTCTGACGGAATAAGCGCCTGTTTGAGCTTGAATTGAGTCAGTTTGCCTTGAAATGGACCTTATTGATAGTTTAGGTCGCTTTAAGGCGTGATAAAATCACGTTGTCTCGTCGTGGTCATATTTTTAATTTTTGACCGGTTTGCACTCAAATTAGCGTAGAAATTGCCTTTTTGAGCCTGTAGAAAAATAACCCATTGTATCGGGAATGTATTTTGATTTGTTGGCGGATCTTGTATGGGTCTTGGGGTGCCGTTTTTTTGTTGTGGTTGTTTTGACTCGTCTTTTGCTTGAAAAGAAGGGCGAGTCGTTTTTTTTTTGTGTTTTTTTTTTTGTAAATTGTTTTTGTTTGCCTGGGCCTAGGCGGGATTGCCCTTGTTTTGCTTTGCTGGTTTTTTTTGGATTTGTACATTTTAAGCCGTCGTAATGCCGAAATTTCGGCTGACGTTCTTTATTTGCAGGAGAGTGCTCGGGACAGGCTAGGTCCCTTGTTGTGACCTTTGTGGAGTTGTTTGGGACGGGGCCGGTTAGTGCACCCGCCGTGGTAGTGGAGGATGCTTCCGAGGAGAAGGGGCCCCTGAGGAGACTGTTGGGGCCGAGAGGGCCGTTGAGGAGCGTGAGGAGCCCGTTGTTGGGGCTACTGGTGTTGAGAGAGCTCAGACTGGGTCTGAAGCTGGTACCTCTGGGAGGAGGGTTTCTACGAGGAGGCGGACTCCTCGGCCGACCAGACGGACGTTACGGAACGTCGCTAGGGTCGTTGATATGCCTTCCATCCGTCACGTTGAGTCTCATGGTCAGAAGAGACGGAGGGCGGAGACGGTTGAGGATGATGCAGACGTCGCGAGTTAAGAGGCTATACGGGTTATAGCCCCGCAAGAGCTGAACCTGCGGGCGGCGCCAGCTTAGGCCGAGGGTTTTGACGGTAGCCAGTTGCTGCTTCGACTGGACATACACATCTCCTACCGTGCCCAAGAGGGCTTGGTGAGTCGTGTCACCTGATTGAACTTTCGTCACTTTTGAAGTATCAGACCTGGATAAGTGTTCTGACGTTGTTTGTTTTTGATTTTGGGAGATCGGCACCATGAGGACTTTCTCGGGCTTCACTACCTGCCTTGGCTTTTACGACGTTCTCCGAGCCGGGACGAGGGCGTTGATAGAGAGGTCGACTTTTGGGCCGTTGGTGGCCGCTTGGCTCGATATTCACAGGTCTTCGATTAGGTCGAACCTGTGTCTGATCCGTGCCATGTTGGATCGGTACTGGGACACGACGTCGTCGTTCCACATGGAGTTCGGGGAGATCGGCGTGACCTTAGAGGATTTTTCCTTGATATTTGGCCTCCCTTGTGGCGAGACACCTGTCGAGTTCACATAGACACCGGAGAAGGTGTCTTCTCGTGCGGTTACTCATCTGATCGGTACTGTTTTGCCTGAGCCTTCCGACATTACTCCGTACCTGATCGCGAGTTCGTATGTGAGAGACCACTTCAGAGGGAGAGTGGTGGGTGCTGCTCCGGCGCCGTTGGCGAGTCTGGAGGCTGAGGCTAGAGCTGACGCGCATGAGGCGCAGTTGTGGTTGTGGTACTTCTTGGGTGCCACGTACTTTTGGCGACAAGGGTGAGCGCTTGTCGACCAAGGTACTTCCTCTGCTTGCTGACCTTGACACTTTGGGTCAGTTTGACAGGGTTATGCCGGCCTTGGCGAGTTTCACCCGGTACTTGCACGCGGCGGTGCGTCCGGAGTCAGTGGGGGACGGTAGTGCCACTGCTTTGGTTGGTCTTGGCCTCATCTTTGAGGTACGAGCATTTTTTGTAGTTTTGAGTTTGATTTTGATTTTGATTTTGATTTTGATTTTGGCAATTTTTTGGAAAGATTGGCTGATTTGTGTTTGCTGTGTTTGATTACAGGCTTGGTTGTATGCTTACTTCGTCCCTCTGCATCCGGGGACTACAGGTGGTGTCCCTTCGACCTACCCTGCCGTGAGGGGTTGGATGGTGGCTCGGAAGAAGTCGATTAAGTCGACTTACGAGGACTACAAGCGTCGTGTGAACGCCTTCGAGTTGCTGATGTAAGTTGCTGTTACTTACTCCTTCTCCTTTATAGAGATAGATAGAGATACGATTACTAGGTAATTTAGGAAGCCTCCAGTCGATTGAGTAGATTTGTCTTGAATGCAGTTTGTCGGGTGGCCTTGGGAGCACTACACGGAGGTGCCGGCTACTGTCAGGGAGCGTCTGCGACCTCGCAGCTCCCAGCGCTTGTACTTGGAGACGGCGATCGAGCCGGTTTGGTACTTGGGCGAGCGCTTAGCCCGTCAATACCTTACTGAGATCTTCGTGGTATCGGTCGACCCGCCTAGGGTATTGTTCCAGGAGTCGACCCCCGACGAGGTTGAGGAGCACCTTCACGGTAAGGGTGGTGAGAAGTTGTTTCTACGAGACATTGACTACGACACCTTCCGGTTGTCGAGGCTTGCCTGGTACCCGATCGAGGTATGTTTTCCTCTGTTCTTTTGTTTTCATTGTCTCCTTTGATAGGAGGGTTTGTTTGTGGGAAATAATCTGTATACTTCCCTTTAACATGAAGGATTATAACGATTTAACAAAGATGATCTAAGGTCATAAAATAAAATACGTAAACTAAAGTAAAAGGATTTAGAATTAACCTCAGGTCCTAGCAAAATTGGCCTAAGAACAATATCAAAATTGATATTCGCCTATTAGTTGCACCCAATACGATCTGAGATATGCCCTTTGATTATGCTAGAAATCAATCTAAAATTTTCTGTAAAATTTTATTGTCTTTGTGTTTTGTGATGAGAAAGAGGAGGCAAGGTCAGAAAAAGTATTAGGTCAGAAATAATTCTCTACCTTTCTTTTTATATAGACCGAAATCTGAAATCAATTAGGAAAGAAATAACCTCCTAATTATCGGCCAAACAGACCGAAAATAAGGAGTGTATTTTCCTTATTTTGGTCTTTCCAAAAATATATAAAGTGTGTTAAATTGTCATCTAGTGAGGATCGAACCCATGACCTCTTGGCTTGTGTACCCTCACTATTACCACTATGACACATTCAACTTGTTGATATTAAATACAACTGATTATATTTAACTACGAATTAACAGATTAATTCGTCAAAACTAACCTTATATATATTTAATTAAATATAACTTATTATATTTAATTTACGAATTGACAGTTAATTCGTCTCAACTTAATATTATTTAATTTTCAATAAATACTTATCTCATCAACACATTGACTAACTTTTTAGTCATTTTGGGCATCAATGTAATTATATTTTTATAATCACATTTCTCAAATACGTCCTATAGGTGTGACCTTTAGGGACCAGTTGATCACCGCCATCTATATGATAATAGCGTCAAACTTTCTAGCAAGCCAACCGTTATTAGGTAAACGTTAATCAACTGATTAAATATACGAAGTATACCCTTGTGAACCTGAAAGAGATTTACAAATGTTATCACACTAATTTTTGGAGGACACCCGCTCCAAAAAACTCCCACTTGTCCTCACAAGTGTATGTGCGATAACCGATTCTCATATCCTTTAAAATTTCTCCCACTCAATGTAAAACAATTTGCAAATCCGAATTCACAAAGGTCGTATTTTACAAGCGATCAGTATCAAGAGTGGTTTTCCCGACTAGAGAGTAACTTAACTGATAAACGAATCAACATTCGAGCATGGCCATGCATTTCAGTTACAACTCCTCGAGTGGCCCTGAGAAATAACTATACCTGATAAGAGATGGATATTTTCCTCAACTCAAATCTTGCAGATGTAAGCACAGTATGAAATGACCCAGAAAAAATCTACTTAGCCCCGATTACGGAGATTTGTGAGAAAGAAACCAAAGTCACCCAAAGACTGCCTTAATCTCAAGAGACAGTTGATAGTCAAAAGAATCGACTCTAGGTACACATTAGATGTCCTATCCACTACCTGACACCGAATGTTATAAAACATTTAGGACTTCATTACGTTGTCACAAATAAATATTGTCCTACGAGGTATCGTCATAATCTCGTATCTGTGATCGATTAGTCAACCGTTTAACTTATGGCTCGTTGAACCCACCATCAATCGACTGCACAATATAATAGCCGGAGTTATCAGCTCACATTGGCGATTATGGACCTAAACAAATATAATGTAATTTAGTTCACTTTGTGGCATTCAATGTTGTTAGTACAATCCACATGAAAAACAAAATATTATATATAATACGATGAAGTTGTAAATAATATATGAAAAAGATAATGTATCAAATCCATAATCAAGTACTACAACAAAGGAACATGTTTAATTCCCATGGAATTAACATGCCCTACATGCTTATCATAATTCAATGGTTTGGTGAGAGGATCTGCGATGTTATCATCCGTCGCAATCTTGTCAATCACTATCTCTTCTTACTCCACGTAATCACAGATCAGGTGAGCCTTCCGAAGTACATGTCTAGATTTGTTGCTAGACTTTGGCTCCTTAGCCTGGAAGATGGCACCTCTATTGTCACAATAGATGGTGATCGGGTCATTCGAACTAGGAACTACCGAAAGCCCTTGTAAGAATTGACGCATCCATATCGCTTCCTTTGCTACCTCCGAAGCGGCATAGTACCGGGATTCAGTAGTAGAATCTGCTACAACACTCTGTATGGAACTCTTCCAGCTGACCGCAGCACCATTAAGAGTGAAGACGAACCCGGACTGAGATTTTGAATCATCTTGATCCGTTTGGAAGCTAGCATCTGCGTAACCGGTTGCGCATAGCTTAGTATCGCCTCCATAAGTCAGTACCCAATCCTTAGTCCTCCGTAGGTACTTGAGGATATTTTTGACTGCTATCCAGTGTGTTTCACTTGGAGTCTTTTGGTACCAACTCGTCATACTCAATGCATATGCCACGTCTGGACGTGTGCATATCATGGCATACATGATCGATCCTATTGCAGAAGCATAAGGAACACGACTCATGCGCTCAATACCTTCAGGCGTCGTGGGTGACTGAGACTTGCTCAACTGCATCCCAGTCGTCATAGGAAGGTTCCCCTTATTGGAGTTGGTCATGCTGAACCTCTCAAGAACCTTATCTAGGTAAGACTCCTGACTAAGTGATAACGTCCGTCGTGATCTATCTCGGTAGATACGGATTCCCAAAATACACTGTGCCTCACCCAGATCTTTCATCTAGAAATGGTTCTTCAACCATTCTTTAACCGAAGAAAGGAGAGGAATGTCATTCCCAATCAAGAGTATGTCATCGACATACAATATCAAGAATACAATCTTGCTCCCACTCGACTTGATATATAAGCATGGTTCTTCGACCGATCGAGTGAAACCATACTCTTTTATCACTTGGTCGAAACGATGATTCCAACTCCGAGAATCTTGCTTAAGTCCATAAATGGAACGCTTAAGCTTGCATACTTTCTTAGGATGTTTAGGATCTATGAAACCTTCGGGTTGCACCATGTACAACTCTTCCTCCAAATAACCGTTTAAGAAGGCGGTTTTCACATCCATTTGCCAAATCTCATAATCATGAAATGCGGCAATCGCTAAGATTATCCGAATGGAACGTAGCATGACTACAGGTGCAAATATCTCATCATAATGCAATTCTTGCACTTGAGTGAAACCTTTTGCCACAAGTCGTGCCTTATAGATATCTGGCTGCGCGTCTACAGAACGCTTTATTTTGTAAAGCCATTTGCACTGTAGAGGTTTTACCTTATTAGGTAAATCAACTAGATCCCATACGTTATTCTCATACATGGAGTCCATCTCGGATTGCATGGCTTCGAGCCATAGCTTTGAGTCGGAACAGGCCATAGCACCTTTATAGGTTGCGGGTTCATTACTTTCTAGAAGTAAAACATCATTCTCCTCGACCGTACCAATGTATCTGTCCGGAGGATGAGAGTCTCTACCCGACCTCCTAGGTTCCTCAGGAATATTAATCGTATCATCAGTTGGAGGTACAGCTTCCTCCATCTGTTCCTCGGTTGTTGGTTGTGGAATCTCCAACAGCTCGAAGGTTCTATTACTCGACTTGTTCTCGAGAAATTCTTTCTCTAAGAACGTCGCACTAGCCGCAACAAATAATCGATGTTCGGTAGGCGACTAGAAGTTATGACCAAATGTTCCTTTTGGATAACCTATAAAGTATGTCTTGACCGATCGCGGGCCGAGCTTATCCTCGTGTCTCCACTTGACATAAGCCTCGCAGCCCCAAACCCGAATAAAGGACAAGTTAGGTACCGTTCCCTTCCACATTTCATATGGAGTCTTGTCGTGACTTTAGACGGACTTTGGTTAAGTATAAGAGCGGTGACAAAGAGCATAACCCCATAATGAATCAGGCACTACGGTGTGACTCATCATGGATCGAACCATATCAAGTAAGGTTCGATTTCTCCTTTCGGACACACCATTTAATTGAGGTGTTCCAGGTGGAGTTAACTGTAGAGCGATTCCACAGTCTTTCAGGTGTTGATCAAACTCATTTGAAAGATATTCGCCACCCCGATCTGAACGGAGTGCTTTAATCTTTCTACCTAGTTGGTTCTGTACCCTATTCTGGTATTTCTTGAATTTCTCAAAGGACTCACTTTTATGCTTCATTAAGTAGACATATCCGTATCTACTCAAATCGTCCGTGAAAGTGATAAAATATCTATAGCCATCTCTAGCGGTAATTGACATAGGTCCACATACGTCCATATATATGAGTCCTAATAGGTCACTAGCACGCATTCCAACACCTTTTAAGGAAATTCGAGTCATCTTGCCAATGAGACATGATTCACACGTGCCATATGCAGAAAATCCGAATGAGGGAATAGTCAAATTATCGACGAGTTTCTTTACGCGTTTCTCATTTATGTGTCCCATTCGACAATGCCATAGATAGGTTTGATCTTTGTCACCAACCTTTAATTTCTTATTATTCATGTGTAATACTTCCGTGGTTTGATCTAAGATATAAATTCCATTCATCGAAACTGCTTTGCCATAAATCATTTCATTAAAAGAGAAAATACAACTATTATCCTTTATTGAAAATGTAAAACCGTCTTTAGCAAGTACGGAAACAGAAATAATGTTCTTAGATAAATTGGGTACATAGTAACAGTTATTTAATGATAACTCAAAACCACTAGGGAGTTGGATTACATATGTTCCCTTCGAGGCAGCAGCTACTCGTGCTCCATTCCCGACTCGCAGGTCTACATCACCTTTTTCGAGAGGTATGATGTTCTTTAGGCCCTGCAAATGATTACACAGATGAGAACCACAACCAGTATCTAGTACCCAAGTTCCGAAACTTGCATGGTTAATCTCAATCATATAAATATAAGATGACATACCAACAGAAACGACGCGGCCTGCCTTGATGTCCTCACGGTAGACGGGACAGTTCCTCCTCCAATGTCCAGTCTTGTGACAATGGTGGCACTCTATGTCACCGCCCTTGCTCTTTGTCTTGCCCTGTGAGCCACTAGTCTCACCAGGCGCACTCTTACCTTTTCCCGGCTTCTTAAACTTTGGCTTACCTACAGCTAGGTCGCCATGAGCCTTGCCCTTACCTTTACTTTTGTTGTGAATCGTGAGAACATCCTGCTTCATGCTCCCACTCAATTTCATATCCTTCTCGGTCTGTACGAGAAGGGAATGTAGCTCATGAGGACTCTTTTTCAAGTCATTCATGTAGTAGTTCGCCCTGAAAAGGGCAAACCCATCGTGAAGAGAATGAAGCATTCGGTCAATGACAATGCTCTCACTGATTCTACACTTCAGTGACTCCAGTTTCTCGACATTCTCAATCATGTGAAGAATGTGTGGGCTAACCGGTTGGCCCTTCTGGAGTTTCGCATCAAAGAAGCGACAGGTATGCTCATATGTGATGATTCTCGGTGCCTTTGAGAACTCATTAGTGAGCGTGGTGAAAATCTTGTTTGCACCTTGGGCAATGAAGCGTCTCTGCAAATTGGTTTCCATTGCAAAGATGAGTACGTTCTTTATCGCACCCGCTTCCATAACGAAATCACTATAAGCGAGTGACTCGTTGGCTCCTGCATTTGGGTGCAGGTTGACCGGTATTGGCTCGATTAAATACCGAGCTTACCGTCAGCAATGGCAGCATTCCGTAGTGCCGCCTCCCAGTCCGCAAAGTTGGACCCATCATTCTTCAGTCGCGTGGACTGATTCATTTGGTCCTTGAATACTTTTAGCCAGGATGAACGATCTAGTGCGGCACTAGGCATTGGGATTGCGTTATTTCCAGCCATTTGTTGTAACAGTATTATTGATAATTAGCGTGTTCTACACTGCGAAAGAAGAATAAAATAATAAGCATGCATCGTTTTTATTTTAAGTCTAATGAACTAATGTCATAACGCGAAGACTCAAAAACATTTATACAATTGACCTCCCTCAAGAATTATATAAATGACCCCAAGACTCAATTCTCTGTAAATTGATAAGCTAACCTGTTAGCTAATTCTACCGTTAGAATTCCTGGTCGATAAATTTCTGTAAATTCTATCTTTAGTCCATCATAATCACGAGAAACTCTTCGGACTATGATGTTGAGGTAAACTAAGTCAACACAACTACTTACCCAACGTAGAAGGGGTCATATTAGGCCTACCGACGAAGAAGGGACTCATAGATGTTTGCCCTTATAAAGACTAATCTCAATTTCCGTTTTAGAGGAAGATCCCATCTACTATTTTTAATTCATTTTAAGTGAACTATAATCTAGCATGCGAGAATGATTTAAACTAAAGTGATGGCTTATAGACTGTGACATCTGCATGTCCATGAAAACTAACATACAACTATATGAGTCAATTTTCATGCATTTTAGTAGTAGGTGGTTTGGTTTTAGGCGGAATATGATGCAATTACTAGCATGTGAATGAAAAGCAATAAATCGAAAAACGTAAAAAAAAACAGTAAAAGTCCTAGTGTGGCCTATCCTATCAAAATGAACAATAAATACAAGTTTGGAATCCATCCTTGGACCCGAGAAGCTTGTCTTGATGTTCCATCTTGATCCATGTAGCGGGAGTGAGCTTGAATCTTCATCTTTTTAGTCTTCTTTGAAAATACAATAAATAAAATTACATAATTGACCTATTAATTACATTCTAATTTCAAAAACCCAAAACTAAAATAAAGGAGATTCGAGATCTCATAATTACATAAAAATCATGTTTCCTTCATTACGAAAACATGATTGACTAAGGCCACACTAAGTATTACATAATACAACTGATTGCAAAAATTAAATACGTAAATAAAATTCATTCATTCGATTAATTCAACATATTTAAAAGCATCAACTAAAATAAATTAAACATACATAATACAATAAATTAATTATGTTGATTAATTTATCCAAACCACCTATTTAAATTAAATTAAGTGACAATTCCGCAATTTAATCACATTAATTCATACATAATCCATATTAAACTTGTAATATGAATTCTATCCGTCAAAATTTTAAACTGTTTTAAAATAACTCGGTATCATTAAATTGTGAACCGATTCACAATAACTAATTGGCCAAAATAAAAAAAAATAAAAAACAAAATCCAAATTTTTTTTAAATTGGTCACGGCAAAAAAAACAGAAATTTTTTTTTTTTTTTTATGTTTCAGCTGCACGGCTGAATATTTAAAAAAAAACCCTTTTCCTATTTTAATTTGGAAAATAGGAAAAACAAGGAAAAACTTTCCATAATTTTTTTCCCTTTCTATTTCGGCAATAAGGAAAATAAAAAAATTTCCTTTTTTTTTTATACGGTAAACCCTAAAAAAAACGGCCTTCCTTTTTTTTTTCTATTTTGCGGCACTTATGCCCGAATTCAAAGATATGATGAAAAAGTTTAAGTTGCTATTAGGACATGATTTAGCAAATACATTAACAAACATGAATAATCGTATATGCTAAAACTATATAGCAAAAACGAATTCTTATATCAATGACATGATGATACTATATGTAATTTAACTTAATCTGCATTAAATCAAAATCTACCAAATTCTTCATATGATAATTTTAACTGATTAAAACAATGATATGATCTATAGAAATTAGTTATATATCATCAAATAAAAGAAAAAACGAAAGAAGGAGGAAAAAAAACAGGCCAAAACAAAACCTCGGCAAAAAAAAAATCAAGCCGAAAAAAACGAAACCCTAATTTTTCCGAAAATCAGGTTATTGTTTACATACAATTTTTATGAAAATCATCAAGATTAAAATCGTAGCCTAGTGCTCTGATACCACTTGTGGGAAATAATCTGTATACTTCCCTTTAACATGAAAGATTATAACGATTTAACAAAGATGGTCTAAGGTCATAAAATAAAATACGTAAACTAAAGTAAAAGGATTTAGAATTAACCTCAGGTCCTAGCAAAATTGGCCTAAGAACAATATCAAAATTGATATTCGCCTATTAGTTGCACCCAAGACGATCTGAGATATGCCCTTTGATTATGCTAGAAATCAATCTAAAATTTTCTGTAAAATTTTATTGTCTTTGTGTTTTGTGATGAGAAAGAGGAGGCAAGGTCAGAAAAAGTATTAGGTCAGAAATAATTCTCTACCTTTCTTTTTATATAGACGGAAATCCGAAATCAATTAGGAAAGAAATAACCTCCTAATTTTCGGCCAAACAGACCGAAAATAAGGAGTGTATTTTCCTTATTTTGGTCTTTCCAAAAATATATAAAGTGTGTTAAATTGTCATCTAGTGAGGATTGAACCCATGACCTCTTGGCTTGTGTACCGTCACTATTACCACTATGACACATTCAACTTGTTGATATTAAATACAACTGATTATATTTAACTACGAATTAACAGATTAATTCGTCCAAACTAACCTTATATATATTTAATTAAATATAACATTATATTTAATTTACGAATTGACAGTTAATTCGTCTCAACTTAATATTATTTAATTTTCATTAAATAATTATCTCATCAACACATTGACTAACTTTTTAGTCATTTTGGGCATCAATGTAATTATATTTCTATAACCACATTTCTCAAATACGTCCTATAGGTGTGACCTTTAGGGACCAGTTGATCACCGCCAGCTGTATGATAATAGCGTCAAACTTTCTAGCAAGCCAACCGTTATTAGGTAAACGTTAATCAACTGATTAAATATACGAAGTATACCCTTGTGAACCTGTAAGAGATTTACAAATGTTATCACACTAATTTGTGGAGGACACTAGCTCCAACATTGTTACCTTTGATGTGAACCCGAATTGCAGGGGGTTGACGCGTTGATGAGGACTCAGCCCCCAGTTTTCCCGGCGGAGACCACCTTTCAGGGACCGGGCGGTGAGGATCTACAGTTGCGACTGCTGGAGCCTGCGGATGCTCAGGTGACCGATGTTGGCATGGAGTGTAGATTGGTCGTTCTGAGGGTGAGTTCCTGACTTGAACATTTTTCCTCATTCGTGTTTTGCCTTGCATTGTATTGAAGGACCTTTTTGGCTGTAGGTGACGATCGTTAGTCATCAAGCTTTGTGGCGGATGGCTAACCGCTGGAGGGCGCTTGCTGGTGACCTGGCTGCGAGGTAGGCTCGGCTTTCTCAGTTACTTTTGTGTGTTGTTTTTGTGTATTTTGTGTTGCATTTCGCATTTTTAGATCTTGATGATTTGTATTGTGTTTTGCAGGGTAACGCGGATCCGGCGGAGCTTGCTCGGTCCGTGCTGAGTTGGATACAGCCAGGTCGACGATCGAGGCCCAAGGGTTGGGGATCACCCGTCGAGACCAGGAGCTGAGGCGTCGTGAGAACGAGTTACGGAGCCGAGACGTGGAGATTGCTTCTCTCAGGGCTCAGCTGGCTGCAGCGGAGGAGCTTCATGTCGAGATGGAGCGCGAGACGCTGGAGAGTTCTCCGGAGAGGGAGTCTGAGCAGGTGGTAGTGTCTGCGTTGGCGGCGACTCCTCGCAAGACCGGGACTTGTCCGACGGGAGGCGCTGAGTAGTTGTAGTGGCTTGTCCGTGTGTTGGACTCTTGTTTGTACATATTTACATTTTGCGTGAGGCGGTTTGTATATATGTGTTTTTGGATTGTGGTTCATTTTGTGATTTTTAGGCTTTTTTGTGTTGTGTTTCGGAGGATCGATGTCGGCTGTCAATTCCTTTTTTGCTTTGCATCAGTTCCTGGGTCGTTAGTGTAGAAAACAGGCAACAGGTAGCACGTATGCGTAAACATAAACACGTAAAAAGCATTTGATTGAAAACAAAGATTAACCACGATGCCACGAAGTTAAAAATTGAAATTTGAAATTTGAAATGAATTTTGAATATTCCGCGACAAGTCGTCGCGTTTGGACTCCGAAAGGAATTGATTTGAAAATTTGAGCAATTAACTCGTGTTGTGAATTAAATTGCATCGAAATTATTGAAATTGATTAGTGACTCGGAAAATCCAAACTCAAACCGTCAGGGATGAATTTTAGAAAATATTTTTACGAGTATATTTGATTTGATTTTTGTGAGGTCAAGACTCGAATTTCTGAGCGCTTGAATTTTGAGGAAAACTGATGCCGTGTTATCAATTCTCGATTTTTATTTTTGCTGCGAAATTGCGAAAAAGCGAAAAAATTTCGGAATTTCGACTGACATGGAAACGATCCATCGCGGATCGGGGCGACTAGCCCTTCCCCCCTTAAAAAAAGAGAGAAAAATCCGTATGTTTAAAGCTTCGTCATGGAAACCGTGTCGGATTTCGTAAAACGCGAAAACAAGGAAATGTGAGTGTGAGGAAACACAAAATGTCCTGGATCATCCCAAAGAGGCGCGAGCGCTCTGGCGGGAGGTTTGAGGTGCCAGGAGAAAACACAACTTGAAAGAGACAAGTCAAAGCGGGAATCTTGGGAGAAGGCCTAAAGAGGCGCGAGCGGCCTGGCGATGGGAGCCAGCTCTCCCTTTTATCTGAAAAACGCGCTGATTGTTTTTGTTTAAATAGTGATGCTTGCGCTTCATTGTTTCATCATCCGAAACACAAAAACATCTCTATAAAACCTCTTCTTCTTCTTCCACAAAATATTTCATGGATGCCTTTGAGAATGCGTTGCGACAATGGTGCCGGGATTTGTCGCCTCCCGAAAAGTATCAACTTATTTGCATGGGAGTTGGTCAATTGTTGGTGCTCCTTCAAGTCAAGGTGCAATCCTCATTTCTCGAAGCATGTTCTCGGTTTTGGGATTCGAAACACCATGTTTTCGTTTTCCCAAAAGGTGAAATTTGTCCTCTTGCCGAAGAAGTTGGAGCCATTGGTGGGTGGCCGGGTTGTGTTCCGGTGCTTCCTCCGACCCGGTTGTGCTACAAGGAGAAATTTCGTTCAATGTTGGGCTTGTCAACAAGTCAAGTCAACTTCCTTCTTGCTCCACATGGTGTGGACATGTTGGCTCTTATCAACATCTTTTCAAACCGATTAGACGCCAATATTTCGGAGGTGGCTAGGAGAAGGGCTCTTGCCTTTTGCCTTATCCATGTGTACCTCTTTATTGATGCTTTGAAGAAGGAGGGGCCGAAATGCTATGGTAGCATGACCCTTGTTCATGTGGTTGAGCAAATGGAGCATGGTAGAGATCCATCATGGTTGGTGCTTGGCGAGATCATCCAAGCTTTGGACAAGGAAGGCTCTTGTGGAGAGGCTCCTTCATTTGGGTCCCCAAGGATCCTCCAAGTGTGGCTATAGAAGAGGCTAAGGTATGTAGAGCCTCCGATTGATTCTTCTTCTTATTCCTTTCGTCACCTTACTATGAGGAAGAAGTTGTACCCGGATAGCTTTGCTTCCACCGAGGCTTATTGGGTCGTAAAATTGGCGAAGGAGGGTGGTCCTCACATCCGTTGGGTGGTGCCATTGTGGCACTTGAGGTCCTTCACGGGGTTGCCCGCTTTGGGTGCTAGTCCTCGTTCTTTGATGGTGGTGGGTTTGAAGGTTGCTTCCTTCATCTACCCCGAAAGGCTCATAAGGCAAATGGGGCGTCAACAAAAGGTGCCCGCTCAAGATACCCTTGTCTAAGAGAATGTTTTCCGGAACTCCGAGCTTGTGGAGGTCTTAGAAAGATGGTGGGCCGCTCGGCCGCTTTGGGAGGTACCAGACCCCGTTGCCAGGACATGGGTGACTCCCGCTTATGTGAAGTGGTCAACAGCTTTGTCCTTGGAAGAGAGGTCCAAATTCCGTAAGGACGAGGCTGTCGACTTGAAGTATCGAGAGGTTGGCAAGGCCAACCGTTCCTTCTTTAAGGATTATGTTGATGGAGCTAGCCTCGATGTGATGAGACATCCAAAGAGGAGAAGGTCGGGTCCCAAAAATGTGGTGGGCCGTGCATGGGCTCGTTTCGGGCCGAACATGGGGTCTTACACTAGACCGGAGGCCGTTGCCGTTGTAGATCCGTTGAGGATCCGTTCTGAAGAGGAAATCCATGCTCGGCGGGCCAACAAGAAGAACAAGGGGAAGATGTACCCCGAGGGAAAAGGCAAGGGTAAAATGGAAGAGTGAAGACCTCCATTACCCACTTTATTATTATGTTGTATTATTGTTGTGAGTTTTTATTATGTTGTACTAGCTATATTTTGTGTGTTTTGTGCTAGTTTTATTATGTGAGGTGTTTTAGTCGACACCTTAGCTTTGACAAGTTGTAGACTTGTCGAGCTATTATTTGTTGTTGGAATTGTAATACCTCCCATTATTAATTTATTAAAAAAATTGCTTGTGTCAAAAATTGTGAACGCTTGTTTCTTCCATTCATTTTGTAAAGGCAATTCGATTTGAATCGTCCTAAACGTTTGCACTTGGGATAATGGGATTTTTTGGGAGGAAGGGAGAATGGACTGCCTACGTATCCACCTGGAGAGCTGAAATCAAACCATGATCGTAGTTCGAAATGTTCTCTAAATTTGATTGGGTTTTGTGGTTGTATCCCTCAGGCATAAGAGGGACTGCCTACGTATCCACCTGAAGAGGTGAAATCAAACCATGCTCGTAGTTCAGGGTGTTTTTGTGAATTTGTTTTAGTACAAATGGATGTTGCCTTTGACAGATCAAAGGACATTCGAAACGGGCAAGGTGCCGCAACTTAGACTCGGTAAAACATGCAATTTCAAATCAGAACGCGTTGAGGAACTTGACTTGAAAAAGGGTTAAGGTGAACGCTAGTTGTAAAACTAAGTTGAGGTCGTTGGTTGCTATGGTTCAAGGGTAGTATTTCTTAAGTTGGTCTAGGTTGGTCGGGTTTGTGAAATCCTCCCCGTCTAGGTCACTCAGTCTCACTGCACCCCCCGAAAGTATTTTCTTGACCAGGTATGGCCTGGCCCAGTTGGGTTTGAATTTTCCCCTCGGATCGACGGGTAGCGGTTGTAATACTCCGTATTTATAAGTCTTGGGGTACTCTATCGAGTAGCCCTTACTCTGTCGAGTAAGGGTAAGTTGCGAGATAAAATAGTTTCTGACCTGTTGGGTACTCGATCGAGTAGCTGGGGTACTCGATCGAGTAAGGGGGGAGTTTTCTCGGGTTTTGTTAATTATGCGATTAAGGTATTTAAACATTGTCGTCATTGTTTTAAATCACTTTTACAAAACCTAAAACCCTGTTTAAGAGAGAAAGCAACCAGTTCATCTTCCTAATCGCATCCTTAGCAATTCCGGAGTTCGACGGTCGGTTCTTGTCGTTATTCGTATCGTTGAGTTCCCTGCGTCGAGGGTAAGCTTTTAATATAATTTTTATAATGTTTTGTTAAGTTTGGTTAAACCCTAATTTAGAGATTGGGGGTTTTGTGTGTAGTTTGTGATGTGTAGCCTCTATGTGTTATATGATAGGAGGAGGGTTAGTAGAAGAGACTTTTTGATACATTTTGTTGATACCGTCTCGATTGTTGTGCTTTCAGGTAGGATTTCCTACTCGGTGTTAGTCCCATAATTGGATGATTGTTGATGTGTTGAGATTGATTGTTTGATATAGTAATTGTATTGTGACTGCTGTGATTGTGATTGTGATTGTTTGTCTATGGTTCTCGAGATGCGTTCTCGGCCGAGTGGAGTCACTTGCGGGAGTGGCTTCACGCCCTAGTTTCGCCCTTCGTGGAACCCGCCACGGAAGGGGATGTGCACATTAATGGGACGGGGTTATCGCTCGTATGATGAGCGGGGCTTAGGTGGGAACGGCTGCGGTCCCCCCTTTGGCAGGGTGGTCCGGTGGAGGGATCAATGATTGAGATGATTGGAATTGGTTGGTTGTGTGTGTGTGTGATTAAGCCTTCATTTTATCTTATTGTTGATATATGTATTGAATTGTGTGATTAGTCGACCCGTTTAAATGTTTTAAAAACTGTGGTGATCCATTCGGGGTGGTGAGCGATTATTGAGCGGAGTGTGATATGACGCGTATGGGATAGCCAGGATGAGTCATCACGTGGCGGTTAGAAGTCTTGTTGTGTCGACGAAGTCTAGTAGCTTTGATAGTTTTAGTGTAGACCGTATGAGAACCTTGTAATTCCTTTTATTAGTTTTGGTTCGAACATGTAATCACTTAATCTATAATTACTTTAAAAGTACGTTTCTTTATTGTCTTATGATATTCAGTACCTCGGCAACCGAGATGGTAGTATCCTTATACCCGAGTGGACCGGTAAGGCACTTGGAGTATGGGGGTGTTACAAATGGTATCGGAGCGACGATTTTGGAACTCGTAACAAATGAACATAATGAACATAGGGAGTCTAATAAAATGAACCTGGTGTATGTGTAATGGGAGCCCGGCTGATGCTAGGTTTTGGGTGAGTAGGCGCCCTCACTTCAAAATCTTGGCCCCATGATACTTAAGCCAGTCACATGGTATGGGAACGTGGAGTCCGTGTGTATATGTGCGACGTGTATGTTAATTGTGATGTATATGGTTTGTTGAAAGCATGTTGCATGATAGTTGGTTGACATGTTGGTTGGAATCGTTGGAAAAGTATATGAGAATGATGAATGATATGGTAGAAAAAGAAAGTAGTTCGTATATGATGATGTGTGATGAAGTGGATTTGTAATGTTGTTGTATTAGCAACATGGAAATAGGATTTGTAGTGTATGGGTGTGGTTTGTGTTATGAAAAGTTATGAAAATTTAAAACATGCGGGTAATACATGATTGAAAGTTGAATGTTATATGAGCATGATAGATGGTAATGTTTGGCTTTGGTAAGTAGTAACATGGAGAATAGAGGTTCAATGATATGTGTTTTGTATAACGAATTGGATGAAAAGCATGATGGTTGTTTATAACGTGGCACTTGATAACACGAAGTAGATTATTTTGTTAATTGTATAAGGAGTCGCGCAGATTTGAATGCGTAGTTGTAATCATAATGTTGAAATAATAATGAATGCATAGTACGTTAGGGTATGTGAGATAACATTCGGGTAGTATTCACGAGTCTGCATGACTCGATCGAGTGGGTTTGATTCGATCGAGTGGGTACTTGTCGTTATTTTGACCAGAATCGTGTTTTTGGGCACTCGATCGATTACCTCGGGCACTCGATCGAGTATGGGGTCACTCGATCGAGTAGTCGGGCTACTCGGTCGAGTAACTCAGAGATCAGAAGGTCTGTTTGGGTTCTGGAGTCGGGGCACTCGATCGAGCATGTTGGGCACTCGATCGAGTAGCCTCAACTCGATCGAGTAGGTTCTAGTACTCGATCGAGTGGGGTCTGTGCAGGTCATATGCGTATTTCGGGTCATATGTTTGTCTTTTGACATTCGTTGCATATTATGTTTAATTCAAAGGTGTTGTATTATTTCTTTATGCATTGTTTTACGTATGTGTTGGTCCTGAAGCGTAAGTTACCCAATCTTATGATGTAAAGAGTGGCACTATGATGAGTATGAGTTCGGTGGGGAGGACATGAGTTATATGTGATTATGATAGATGGTGGAAAAAGAAAAGGAAGATTGGTATAGTTTATTGAGGCATGGCGCACGTTTTGCGAGACGGGATGAGTGATATGATTGTGTGTTGAGTAATGTAAAAATAAGTGAATATAGACAAGGGATGATGTGAGTATAATGAACGTGAGAATGAAAAGATTGAAAGTAAGAATGTGGATAGTGGCGGGTTGAGATGTGTAAAGAGTTATGGAGGGAAATGGTTAGGAGTCGTGTGGGTTATGGATTTATGTAGTGAAAGTTCGTTTAAAGGGGTTGGGAAGAGTAATATATAGTGAACTTTGTGGAGACATGTCGCGAGGTGTATTTGTAGACAGTGAGTGAGTTTGGGAGGTTTGGTTTATTAAAAGATGAAACTACTGTGTGATTTCCATGGGTAATTAACGGTATTAAATGAATTTCGATTTCTAGAGATGTAAAAGGGGATGCAATTGTTTGAACATTAAACGTTGGTTCTATGGATAGATTAGTGGCAAGTATGAGTGATAGCATAATCAGAGAAGATCTATGGTAAGAAAGAGTGAGATGATGTCGGTAGAAAATAATGGAATTAAGTTTTGGAGCAACGAAGGGGTAACCAGATTTCTAAAGAGTTAGCTAGAAGGAATAAGGAGTTGAACTATTAATTGGTATTATTGAGTGTAAAGAGAAAAGAAGGACAAAAAGTAAGTGAGGAAAATGTTCACGGAACTATGTGATACAAAGATAAGAAATCATCGAAATATGTGATGGTATCACGAGGATGTTAGCTAAAGGTTATATAGGAGTTTCAGGGCAACATGATTGGTAATGAGTTTCGAGGAATTAAGGGAGTAAGAAGTTGGTGGAGTATTGACACGATACGAGATATTTGGTGGAGAGTTGGATGACAATACAAATAAGATAGCATTGGGAATAATGTTGAGGTAATTTTGTGGATGGGTTTGATGTTCGTTATTTGCAATGTTAACCAAAAATGGTAGAAAAACCATGTTATTTTGATATGAGTGTAAGAGATTTGATATACGAGCAGCGGTGGCATTGTGGTGTTATCACTAATGGCTAAGAGTGATGGAATATTAGAAAGGTAGCAATTCTAAAGAGGTTGATTTGGTAGGGACCCGATTGTTGTGTATGATTGTGAGAGGGTATAAGATGTGGTTAGATGAGGCGGACGCTATTAGTTGAATAGTGAAGGTGTGATTATATTTGGGCAGGAAGTGATGGTTGTGCGAATGGGGGAATATGTTATGAGGGGCATATGAGTTAAACTCGGGCGGCAGGTAACCTTTTTCGAGTGGTGACTTACGTGGTCAGGATTGACTAGTTGGTTGTGATTACGGGTCTGTGATTTGTGTAAATGTTTGTGTGAGGTTCTGACCTCACAAGAAGTGGTATGGTGTGATAATTATAAAGTTGTTTTATGAATGTTTTGTAATATATATGTTGGACACGGTAATTTAATTTAATGATATCCAAAAAGGTAATAATTTGATTGATTTGACATAGCTAGTTATAATTTTATGTATATTGATAACACATGTGTATTCCGGGAAATGGTAGAGATGATGTTCATGAGATGCTTATCTGTTTATCCATATAATATGTTGCGTGATGATTTAATAAGGTGGATTTAAGTAAGTTTTTCTTGTCTGAGAAGTTATGCTAAGTCAGTATTTATGGGAATTGTATGCAGTTGTGATGTCTATCGGTGTGGTTGTGGTGCCTCGGGTGGTGATCCGGGCACGGTACATAGTGCTGTGATGCGGGTATTTTCGCACTACGGTGTGGCTGTTGGTGGCGGTGTTGTGATGCCGTCACCGGTTGTGGTGGAGTAGGCGGGATGATTATGATTCGGGTTTCGAAAGTACATACCAGTTATACATAGATTGTTGTTTTGTTTGATGTTGCTCTCTGCGAGTGTCAGTTTGTGCTGATAGACAGTTGTCTTGCTTATTCATGTTTTCTTTACCAGGTTAAGTTGGGAATGAGGTAGAGCATGATGTGAAATAGAGTTGTATATGTTTCGTTGTTGTCATGGGATAGTGATAATATGTTGATGGGACACGGTTGTGAGAGGTTGTTACGGTAATTTTGATCTTGTTTTCAGATGAGACATCGGTAGACAGGGTAATGGAAAATGATTCGTGGAACATGTGTTGTAATGAGCTGAAAGCGGCAGGTAGTTCATAATCTTTTGTTGAGACAGTGAGTGTAGGGTGTTGGGGAAATTAGTGCCATGTTAAGTTGTGTATGAATTTTGCGGTAATGAAAGAAAGAACTTGAGGATCTAGTGTGCGTGTACGTAACGAGTGCGGATCGTGAGTTATGCTTCTGGGAGATAAGTGCCTTACGTAGAGAGGTATGTTGTTTGGCGGTAATAATGAAGAGTGGGTATGGTGATTTGCTACGAGTTTATGGTATAGGTTAGGTCTTTTGACGAATGAGTTGAGGAATGGGAAATGTTTATGTATGGGAGCCTTGGATATAAGAATGGTGAGTGTTTGGTTTATAGACGGTTATCTTTGACATGTGGTGGTACGGAGGGTAATGAGATATAGATATGGTTTGGTATTAGTGAGTTACGAGGACGTAACATTTGTCTTAAGAGGAGTAGGATGCGATAAAACAGATTTTGATGGTTGTACATATGGTAATATATTCGGAAGTTGAGTCTTGATGTAGAATAAAAGATCGATTCGTGTTGTGGGTGATTTTATTAAAGGTCATGACCGTGCTTGTAGTAGCGTGATGTTTAGGAGTGTGAGAATATTTCGCTAGTATTGTGGTTGGATGATGAGGTTACGAGTGTGAGTAAACTTCGAGGACGAAGTTCCTTTTAAGGGTGGTAGAATGTAACATCCCGTTTGATGTCTATGAGTGTCTTGGTATTGGATTTGATAGTTGATGATATTATGGAGCTAGCAGCATTAGAGGATGGTAGTTGGTTATGTATGGAGTTGGTGTCGTGAGAGATATATATGTGGTAGATACGATATAGTGAGTCATGTTGTGGAAGTAAACATAGTTGGTGGAGTGGGTGTTAAGAGTTCATGTTCTATGTTCGGTCGAGTTCTTGAGTCCTTAGCTAAGTTGTTGTGTCTTGGTCGAGTCCGTATGGTTGTTTTTATGTATGGGTTGAACTTCGGGGACGAAGTTCCTTTTAAGGAGGGAAGACTGTAATACTCCGTATTTATAAGTCTTGGGGTACTCTATCGAGTAGCCCTTACTCTGTCGAGTAAGAGTAAGTTGCGAGATAAAATAGTTTCGACTGTTGGGTACTCGATCGAGTAGTTGGGGTACTCGATCGAGTAAGGGGGTACTCGATCGAGTGTCCGGTTTTACGGGGAGTTTTCTCGGGTTTTGTTAATTATGCGATTAAGGTATTTAAACATAGTCGTCATTGTTTTAAATCACTTTTACAAAACCTAAAACCCTGTTTAAGAGAGAAAGCAACCAGTTCATCTTCCTAATCGCATCCTTAGCAATTCCGGAGTTCGACGGTCGGTTCTTGTCGTTATTCGTATCGTTGAGTTCCCTGCGTCGAGGGTAAGCTTTTAATATAATTTTTATAATGTTTTGTTAAGTTTGGTTAAACCCTAATTTAGAGATTGGGGTTTTGTGTGTAGTTTGTGATGTGTAGCCTCTATGTGTTATATGATAGGAGGAGGGTTCGTAGAAGAGACTTTTTGATACAATTTGTTGATCTTTGTCTGATGTTGTGCTTTCCGGGTAGGATTTCTACTCGGTGTTAGTCCCATAATGGGATGATTGTTGATGTGTTGAGATTGATTGTTTGATATAGTAATTGTATTGTGACTGTTGTGATTGTGATTGTGATTGTAATTGTTGTCTATGGTTCTCGAGATGCGTTCTCGGTGAGTGGAGTCACTTGCGGGAGTGGCTTCACGCCCTAGTTTCGCCCTTCGTGGAACCCGCCACGGAAGGGGATGTGCACATTAATGGGACGGGGTTATCGCTCGGTATGATGAGCGGGGCTTAGGTGGGAACGGTTGCGGTCCCCATCGGGTGGTAATGGGTCCAGTGGACAGTCAATGATTGAGATGATTGGAATTGGTTGGTTGTGTGTGTGTGACAGTTAAGCCGTCTGTTTATCTTATTGTTGATATATGTATTGAATTGTGTGATTAGTACTGACCCCGTTTAAATGTTTTAAAAACTGTGGTGATCCATTCGGGGTGGTGAGCGATTATTGAGCGGAGTGTGATATGACGCGTATGGGATAGCTGGGATGAGTCATCACGTGGCAGTTAGAAGTCTTCCGCTGTGTCAGACGAAGTCTAGTAGCTTTGATAGTTTTAGCTGTAGACCGTATGAGAACCTTGTAATTCCTTTTATTAGTTTTGGTTCGAACATGTAATCACTTAATCTATAATTACTTTAAAAGTATGTTTCTTTATTGTCTTATGATATTCAGTACCTCGGGCAACCGAGATGGTAGTATCCTTATACCTGAGTGGACCTGGTAAGGCACTTGGAGTATGGGGGTGTTACAGCGGTGCTCGGACCGACTTGAGGACCAAGTCGCCCTCCTTAATGTTCCTGGATTTGACCTTCTTGTTGAATGCCCGTTGTATACGTCGTTGGTATAGTTGGACGTTGTGCAAGGCGTTGAGTCGCCGCTCGTCTAGAAGAGTGAGTTGCTCGTACCTTTGACGGGTCCATTCCGCCTCAGGAACTTGACGCTCTAACAGGATACGCAGAGAAAGGACCTCTAACTCTATCGGTTGAACCGCCTTCATGCCGTATGCTAGGTAGAAGGGTGTGGCGCTTGTCAGTGTTTGAATGGAGGTTCGGTATCCCCAGAGTGCGAATGGGAGTTTGATCATCCAATCGCGGTAGTTGTCTTGCATTTTCTTGATAATGGTGATAAGAGTTTTGTTAGCTGCCTCCACCGCTCCGTTAGTTTGGGGACGGTAAGGGGATGATCGATGTCGTTTGATCTTATATTTGTCCAGCAAGGCCTAAGTTTTCACCCGGAAGTGAGAGCCTTGATCGCTGATGATTTCATGGGGTACCCCATATCTGCAGATGATGTTGTTTTGGATGAACTTGGCCACTATTTTGGCGGTCAGGACTGCATATGACTGCGCTTCTACCCATTTGGTGAAATAGTCGATGGCGACGAGGACGAAACAATGCCCCTTGGTGCCTACCGGGTTAACTTTCCCGATGATGTCGATGCCCCAGGTCGAGAAAGGCAAGGGTGATGTCATGGTGTATAAAAGGGATGGGGGTATGTGCTGTATGTTGGCGAAGATTTGGCAATCGTGGCAAAGTTTGACGTAGTTAAGGCAATCGGCTTCCATGGTGGTCCAGTAGTAACCTAGTCGCATGATTTTTTGGGTAAGCATCATTGCGCTCATGTGAGGGCCACATTCTCCGTCGTGGACTTCTCCCATGACTTTTTTGGCTTTGTGATGGTCAATACAAAGGAGGAGAATCCCTTGGGGTGTTCTTTTGTATAATTGATTTTGGTTTATCACGAATTGTGATGCAAGTAAACGGATGGCTCTTTGTCCTCTTGGGCCAGAGTTAGGAGGGAATTCATTTTTGGTTTTGTAGTTAAGGATGGCTTGGTACCAAGGTTCGATATGGCTTTCCTCGTCGTTGTTGATGGCACAAATGTGAGCTGGCTCACTCCTTCTCTCGACACATAGAGGCATCGATGTCATGTCGTCAGGTATGTTGACGAGCGCGGCAAGTTTTGACAGGGCATCAGCAAATTGATTTTCCTCTCGCGGCAAATGGAAGTAGTCGACTTGGTTGAAGAAATCGGCCTCTTGATTGATCTTTGCTTGGTAGGGAGCTAAGCTGTCACTTCGGATTTTCCATGATCCGGACACCTGATTTATGATGCACGAGGAATCGCCGTGGACCCTCAGTCTCTTGATGCCAAGTGTGATGGCTGCTTTTAGGCCGATGAGGCATGCTTCATATTCAGCGGCATTGTTGGTGACGGCAAAGTCTAGCTTGACTGAGATCGGAACATGTTCTCCCTCTGGTGATATTAGAAGGATTCCTACCCCGAAGCCTCTCAGATTAGATGCACCGTTGAAGTATAGGTCCCATGCATCGGAGTCATCACAAAGGATGTCTTCGTCAGGAAGTGACCATGTGTCGGTCGTTGGATCCTCGTTGGCGGGATTTTCTACCAGAAAATCGGCGACTGCCCTTCCCTTGATAACCTTGAGGGGTACAAACTTGAGATCAAACTCGGACAGCATGAGTGTCCACCTAGACAGCCTTCCGTTTAGTACGGGTTTCTCGAAGATGTATTTGATTGGGTCCATCTTGGAGTAGAAGTGGACCGTGTAGCTGAGCATGTAATGTCGCAGCTTCTTTGTTGGCCATACTAGGGCAAGGCATGTCTTTTCCAATTGGGTGTACCTTCTCTCGTATTCAATGAACTTTTTGCTGATGTAGTAGATGGCTCGTTCTTCACCGTCGACTGTTTGTGCTATCATTGCTCACATGGCTGTGTCGGTAACAATTAGGTATAGGGATAAAGGAATCCCCGGTTGAGGTGGCATGAGGACATGAGGCTTGGATATGATTTCCTTTATCCTGTCGAAGGCTTTTTTACAGTCGTCGTCCCAATCGATGTAATCGGAGGCGCGAAGCTTCATGAATATTGGTTCACAAATCATGGTGAGCTTGGCAATGAAGCGGCTGATATATTGGACCTGACCGAGAAATCCCCGAATCTCCTCGTTCTTAGCCCGTGGCATTTGTTGGAGGGCTTTGATTTTGGTTGGATCAATCTCAATGCCTCTTTTGCTGACAACATGTCCCAAGAGTTTTTCGGAGGTGACCCTGAATGCACACTTTTGAGGATTTAGTGTCATGTTATATTTCCGCAGACAAGCGGAGAATTTCTGAAGGGCACCGATGTGGCTGTCCCGTTCTCTTGACTTGACGATCATGTCATCGACATATACCTCTACCTCCTTGTGCATCATATCATGTAGGAGAGTGGTAGCGGTTCTTTGATAGGTTGCTCCGGCATTGATGAGACCGAAAGGCATGACCGTGTAGCAATATATACCCCACTGCGTAGTGAATGCAGTCTTGTGCATGTCTTCCTTAGCCATTTTAATCTGGTTGTACCCAGCATACCCGTCCATGAATGATAGGAGGGCGTGTTCGGCAGTATTGTCCACCAGAATGTCAACATGTGGCAAAGGGAAGTCGTCCCTTGGACTCGCCTTGTTCAGATCCCTGAAGTCAACGCAAACCCGAATTCTTCCTTCTTTCTTCGGTACAGGTACAATGTTGGCCACCCAGTCAGAGTATTCAGACACTTTGATGAAACCAGCCTTGAACTGTTTGTCCACTTCTTCCTTGATTTTCAAGGCCCATTCAGGACCCATTCGACGCAGCTTATGCTTCACAGGTTTAGCTCTGGGCTTAATGGGATCCGGTGCTCCGCAATTTCTCTGTCAATCCCATGCATATCTCTGTAGGACCAGGCGAATACGTCCTTGTATTCGTGGAGGAGGTCAATGAACTGTTGTCTTTCGTAGGGGTCCAGGGTTGTCCCTATCCTAAGTTCTTGAGGTGTGTTGTCGGTTCCTACGTTAATAGGTTCGGTCTCCTCAATGACAGGGGTTCTGGTTTCCCGTTTGTCAAGTTCTTTGGCTAGGTGAGCTCGGTAGTCACTCAAGTCAAATTCGTCATAGTCATTCAGAATCGCATTGCAGTTAAATTGAGACGAGTCATAAGCAAACTTAGCATTCATTAAGTTGACACGAGCGAAAAGCTCGGAGAGGACAGACATCTCATGGTCGGTCAGAGGCGACACAACAACGGATGTGGCCCCTGGAACAGGCTCCAGGTTGTTACTTTTCATGGGAGTGGGGGTGACCCTAGTAGACTCAGCCTCTGAATCAGCCACGACTTTGTGATAAAACAGCGGGAAGGGGACCTTGACTGGGACACCAGGAGTGTTAGAAACTATGACAGACTCTAACTCCGACTCAGACTCAGATTCAGATTCTTTTTCACTTCCCTCTTTGAACATAGGGCCTTCTCCAGTTGTGATCTTGAGAATACGACCTCGGCGATCGGTCCACTTGACGGACTTCCTCCAGCCTTGTGCAGCTTTCTCTGGGTTAGTGTCGGAGATCAAGGCGGTTGGGTCAAACTGGTTGTCCTTCAGGGTAATGTTGATGATGTCCTCATAGTCGAGGTGCTTGATGTTATCCTCTCATAAGAGGAGGGTGACAGCTTGTTCATCGAGGCATGACGACGGTTTAGACTCGGTTGATGCAGCTTCGGTGTTGTCGGAGATGGAGTAGCAGTCTTGGAAGACTTCCACACCTGGGTACCTGGTCTTGGCCACAAAGTCATAGATCGGCTCCGGAAAGCCATGGTAGAGCTCGGACTCTCCCTCGGGGACAAAGTATCCATTGAGAGTCAGATGATATGGACGGAGGATAACCCCGCTCTTCTTGCGTTTTCGAACTAGGAGGTTCATCTCCTGGATATCTTCATCGGTAGGTTCATAGCCCAGTCCGAAGGGGATGTTGGAGACCTTAGCCTGTTTCAAGGGAGGTGAGGTGCTCTTCAGTGGATTGAGGGGCAGACCCGGGAAGTAACCCTGGCACATCATTATGCGGTTGACTGTGAGGTTGGCAAATGGGTCACAATCAAAGGGTGTTGATTCATCAACTATGGCGTTCACGGCTTGGAATCCCCAAATTTAATTATCATCCTCCTCAATGGCTTGGGAGGCTATTCCCTTTATCATGACGGCTTTGATCGGGGAACCAGGAATCGTGATCGTTTTCCCGTTGAAGGGGACCCTGATTTTCTCGTGTAGAGTTGAGGTAACTGCCTTGACGGCGTGAATCCAGGGGCGTCCCCAGAGCATATTAAAGGAGGCATCGATGTCGACCACCTGAAAACTGGTTTGCCTTTCCAGTGGTCCGGTTGCGAGAGTTAGAGTGATAAGCCCTGCGACGAGTGCCGTCGTAGGCGCGTACTCGTTGATTTGTCGAGACCAAGTCAGCTTCCTTAATACCCAGTTTGTGAGCCCTCTTGAGGGGAATGACATTCACTGCGGACCCGTCATCCACAAGGACCATGGGCACATTCTTCTTAAGACATTGTATGGTAATGTACAGGGCAAGATTTTGACTGGCTCCGAAGGGAGGGATATCCTCGTGAGAGAAGACAGTCGGGTTGTTCAAGTCAGGGGCGTCCCTTGTCATGTGTGCCACTATTTCTTCAGGGGAGGAGGTGGAGGGCACAGTTAATTTTCCCAAGGCCTATAGCAAAGCCTCTCGATGCTCAAAGGATGTCGCGATCAGTTGCCAAATTGAGATTTCGGCTTTTGCCTTCTGGAGCTGCTTGAGGATCGAATGCTCAGGAGCCCTTGTTTGATTGCCCATGTCCGGGACGACTTGGTCATTCGTTGTTGGAACGACCGTTGGATTATTCGGGTTCTGATAGGGGCGTCCAGATCAGGTAAGGTACCGATCTCCTTTGCCTGCTTCCCTGGGACGATATAAACATCCTCAACATCATCTCTCCAGATGCCATTAATTTTCTAATTCCGAGGGTACCTTGGAGGGGTATTCCTCGGTGGGCAGATTTTGTGAGAGACATTTTTGTGGGGATGATTCATGTGAGGGTAGTTATTGTGAGGCTGATTATTGTAGGGGTGATTAGCGTGAGGTGTATGCCAGAATGGTCGCGAGAGCAATCCATCCTGGTGAGAGTAGTTTTGGGCGCTCGGGGGACTATCCCTCGGGCATGGTGGTGGAGGATTGAAGATAAGTCGACGGTAGGCATCGTCAAGTCGGGTGATCCTTTCGGAGAGATTGGCTATAGCTTCCTCAACTTGTTGGAACATGGCAAGCATAGTTACGGCACTGAACACAAATACCTCAACTGAGGGATCTTTTTCCAAGGCATTCACCTCGTTATTAACTGGCAGGATGAGGTGTGAGCAGTCCAGGGTCGGCTCATCGTCCGAGATGGCGTGGATTCTCAGAGGGTTTGTTTTCTTGTTTGGCTTAGTCGGCGGGGGTAAAGGCAAATCCCCTTTTTCAATCATGTCTTGGATGATGTGTTCGAGTTTGAATCAGGTTTCCGTATCATGCCATTTCCCTTGATGGTACTGACAGTAGGCATTGGGGTTCCAAAAGCGGGATTTCTTAGCATCGGTTGGATCCGGGGTGGGTCCGATTGGTTGTAGCTTCCCCTGGTCCATGAGCCTCTTCAAGGCGCTTGCATAAGTTGACCCTATATTAGTGAACACTCTCTGGGGGCGCTCAGCTCTCTTGGCGGTTGGTTCAAGGAGGTTGACCTCATCAATCTTGTTCGTTTTACCATAAGGGCGAGATTCGGTTGATGTGGATCCTTGGTAGCCTCTACCAGTGTTTTTGGCTAAGAAGCCCTTCCGGAGGTCATATTCAATGGGTGTCCCGAGGATTTGCAGATCCTGGAAGGTCTTAATATGTTGGTACCTCAGTAAGTTGGCATACACTGGGCGGAGATTGTTGACGAACTTTTCCGCCAAGGTTGATTCACTCGGCTTGCTGACCAGCTGAGTACTTACCCTCCTCCAACGGGTTAAGAACTTGGTGAATCCCTCCTTGTCGTTCTTGGTTAGGACCTCAAGAGTACGGGTATTTGCTTGGATTTCAACATTGTCGGCATATTGCTTGGCAAATTCAACTGCGACCTCATCCCAAGTAGTAAGGTTCTTCGGATCAAGGGAGTAGTACCATTGGCGAGGGATCGGTTCCACAGAGGACGGAAAGATCCGGGTGAAAAGTTCCTGTTTGACCCCTTTTATGGCCATGTAGTCTTTGAAGGCACGGATATGATTGAGTGGGTCCTCTACTCCTTTGAACTTGGGCACATCAAACAGGGTAAAGTTGACAGGTAATTGATCCCCAACTGGTTCGAACCTTCGGTTGTTCTCAAGATGGATATTGTTATCCAGGGCTTGGAGCTGTTCTTCCAAGAGCTTTAGCCTCTTCTCGGTTTCCGTCAAAGGTGGAGTATTATGTTCTCCAGCTTCCTTGTTTTCTAAGGCGTCGATATGGGTCTCGACGCGATCCAGGGTGACCTTAAGAGCGGTGAGCAGGCTGGCTAGCTGATCAGTCGTGACATCTCTGTTGTTTTCATTGTTGTTGTTGACAGACAAAGTTGAAGACGGGGCCATGGCTCTGAGGCAGAAAAACGGCTCACATTACAACTCAATCTGACACGGTTCAAAGAGTGAACGCAGACAACGCAAAGGGCGAGACAAGGATCAGACTCAACAAGACGAGGATGACCGTGTGTGGTACCTCGGTGCTGACTCGATTTATGACGTGACGGTGTTGACCGAACTTTTGGCACGCGTCCAATGTAGTGGCGTGGCGCCATTGGACGAGTCTTATGGTGAGACGACTCATAAGTAAAGACCCATAAGTATGTTTGCTTCGACTCGATAGACACGAGGTGGAATTGGAACGGTGGACTGAAGTTTTCGAAAATAGAAATTTCCAAAAAGATTCATTTGTCGCTTTATGGACGGCTTCCGAAGATAGAGATCCCCGCAAGTCGGTCAGTTGAAAGGGTTGTCTTGAGTTTATTTGCAAAAGACGGTTTCGAGTTTGAATCGGCTCGGAAAACAATGTATTGACTCCCAGACGGTTTTTTGAAATTCAAAATTGTATGTTTTGAAAATCGAGTTTGAAATGTTTGAAGAGGTCTCGGGGACGGTGCATGGTCCTCGGGATCTCGAAAGTGTCTCGAGAAAAGGGTGTGTGCTTTTCTCGAGTTTTGAAAGAGCCATTGTCGGCGTGAAACGGGTTAAAATACGTGTCTAGACGCGACGATTATAACGGCGTAGAAAGGTGATTTGAAATAGTTGTAGAAAACCGAGTTTGAAAATCATCATTACGACGGCCTAAAAAGGCGTGTTGAAATGGTTATAAAAACCGGGTTTGAAAAATCGTCATTACGACGGCCTAGAAAGGCGTGTGGAGATGGTTATAAAAACCGGGTTTGAAAAATCGTCATTACGACGGCCTAGAAAGGCGTGTTGAAATGGTTATAAAAAAAACGGGTTTTGAAAATCGTCATTACGACGGCCTAGAAAGGCGTGTGGAAATGGTTATAAAAACCGGGTTTGAAAAATCGTCATTACGACGGCCTAGAAAGGCGTGCAACGGTCGGCGAAAGACCGAGGTTTGAAATGGTCATTATAACGGCGCAAAAGGGTATTTTTGAAAGTTTAAAAATGACACGGAAGGACTTATGATCAAGTAGCACATAAGCACTCACAGTTTCATTATATTATGCATAATGCTGACACGGGTTTTGGCATAGAAGGGTGGGTTACACACCAAGCAATCAAACCCCGATTTGCGAGAGGGATACCAATCCAAACAAAATGTGCAAGGAGGGTGCCCTAGCCTCGTGCTCGAAAGTGATGAAAGCTCTTTGACGAAACAGAAATGTGTAATGTCAATGGTATGCTTGACTCAATCGGGATTCGAAACACGAGGATGAGAAAACTCACGCCGACAAGACGAGCCAATTGGTCGAAGAGGTTAGGTTGTGGGTCCAGACAAGGAACCCGACCGTGACCGTAATATCAATTAATGCATTCCAACCAAGACCTCGTTCAAGTCTCACTATCTAGGGATCACAAAGACGTAAGTGTCCTATTTATTCCCAGCGGAGTCGCCAATCTGTGGACATCAGCCCACCTGCAAGCCTGGTCAATCTGCGGACGTGCAGCGGTCTTTTGAAAGCCACGCTCGGCGGCGTAAAAATGCTTTCGACCAGATCATTTTAGATCGGTCGGTTTCGTCTCGATAAGGGTTTTTGGTTCGGTGTAGGTTTTGACTCTAGTTAGTGTCATTGCGACCCCGTGGTCGTGCATTAAACACTCCAGGTACTTTTGAAAAGTTTTGAAATGTTTTATTTTCGAAATTGTTTTATGTTTTCCGATGTAATGTTGTACACAAATTGTCGATCAAACACCGCGATTCCCAAACATGTTGTAGTCCGATAATCATCGGGTGTTTGTTGTAGTCTCAGCAGATTCTGGGTATCTACACTAACCCATTATCCACAATACTCTTAACCCTTTTGGGCTTAATGTTCTTCAAACTCTTTTGCAAACCGTACTTATTTTATTTGTTGAACCTACCCTTATTGTTGTTAAAGTAATGTCAAATTGTGTCCATCACTATATTTGTCCTTCATTGATGATGTCAAGAGGGGGAAGTAGTATAATTATGTTTTATGTGTGACCCTTTAACTCTTAGGCTTGCGTTCACCGTAATATGTTTTGCTACCATGATTATATGTTTTACTTAGGCTAAGTAATTTGACCCTTTCATTCACTGATCATGTTTTATATGTTTTATATAGAATGCTTAAAGACCAACTAATCATGAGCTAAGGAGGAACATCACACATTTTAAAACTTGCCATCATCAAAGGAGGAATTTGTTAGACCACACTTGGTTGATGATGCCAAGTTTCATTATCATTTAATGGTTTGCTTCTTAGTTATTCTTAATAGCATTTGAAGCTTACAATTACTTATCAAGATGGTGCAAGAATGATCAAGACGAAGAATATCTCTAGCCTAAGTAAAATATTGTAAACGAGGTAGTGTAACATACTCAATTTGTAAAATGACTGCAAAACCATGAAAAAGTGCAATGCACTGTTTCTTCTGATACAACAGTGGAGATAATTTTTCAAAGAAAAATTTCAAGTTTACAAATGTTTACAATTTTTATTTCAGAAATCTTTTAAGCAAAATTATGAGAGGAACATACTTTATCATATGAAAATATCTAAGCTCTTTTGGACTCAAAGAAAGTACACATACTTTTCCTTAAACAAAGGAACCTTGTCTTCCTTAACTTAAGGAACTATGTGTTTTACTTTATTATCAAATCTTTTGAGAGTTGCTGAAATCTTTTTCTTGTTCTTACAAATTGACTGTCCTCTTAAACATTTTTTAATGAGAATACATCTTATAACCTTTTAATAATAGAGTAAAGAAGTACCTTAGGATTCCTCTTTTACATACTTCTTACTCTATAAATAGCCTTCTCATTTCTCATTTATTTCTAAGACTTTCAAGAGCATTTTATTAAGTAATCTTTGCAAAGCATTTATGAGTCAAAAACTTCTGTTTTTCTTTAGTATTTGCAAAAATATTTTTAAGTCTTAAAGTCTTCAATTGTTTTCAAAGTGCGAAATATCTCCATGTATCAGTTCGCTGCACTGTGACGTAATGAGTTTGTTCCATGATTCTCGTGTTTAGGTCTTAATTGTAATCTCCATGTTCTTAAGTAAACCACTGAGATTCTGACTCTTTAAACCGTTGAGATAGAACTTAAGTCTTAAAGCAGAGTAGCTTTGCGCAAGGGAAAGTCTTGGAGCTGAGTAGCTTCAAGCAATTGCAACCGAAGTAGGTTGGCGAGTTATTTTCATTGTAATGGTTTAGTTAAGTTTGAGTAAATTTTTAAACAAGCAATAAAATAACGGTTGGACGTAGGCTTCGGAGTAGGAGCTGAACCATTTATTTAAACATCGTCTTGTTTGTTTATTTACTTTATGTTCTCTTATCATTCTACTTTTATTCATCAATCTCGCTGTCAGTGATGTGCAACAGTTACTCATACTGTTGCATAGACCTGTTATACCTCTTGTGAACTTACAATCTATTAATTTCTCAAGTTTGTACTTAATAGCTCTTACTTGTGTTAGTCTCTAACCAAGTAAAGGAGAAATTTTTTAAAAAGTACACCTAATTCACTCTCTTTCCCTCTTAGGTGTTTATCGTTCTTAACTCTTTAGAAAAGGATAACAAATGACTGGGACAGAGGGAGTAATATCGAAAGGGAATATTCTGATAAAATAAATATTGATTGCGGGTATTCCTATCTATCTATCTATATAATATAATAAAACAACAACCAAAGCATGTTTTTTCCCTCCAACACCTCACTTCCACACTAAACATAGCTTTTAGGATCATTTTAAAATAGGCCTACTAACTAAATAATCCAACACATGAAATTTCTTTATTGTTGTTTTTACTAACTTCTTTATATTTTAAGGTTTATTTCTCTAATATCATAGTTTCCTTTTTAAAATTTTGCGTTTTTGAAAAAATAATTTTTATATCCTATATACTATACATAATTATTTTATTATGAGATTATTTTATAATTTATATTACAAAACAATACAACGGGAAACAAAACAGGCGAAAACACGGTTAAAAATAAAATGATTACACATTATAAAAAAATATAACAAAGTTAAAGAGTTATTTTGTGTCATGATAAAGGTCATGAAAACGCATAAATGGGTACAGATTAGTATTGTATCAATAACTTATTTAGAGACCATCTCAATCTCTCAATTTTTTTTTGTTAGTTAATGACAATTTATATGGATGAGATTTGATTATGAGTAAGTTAACATTGTTTAAAACTGAATAAGGAGTCTACACTAGAGAGTTTTAATTATTTTAAATTGAGTATTTAGCATTAGCGAACATGAATAAGGGGTTTACACTTGGAGTGTAAAGGGCCAATTTTCAATCACAAATTATATTACGAGACCGTTGTATGATGCGACGACATAACAATGACCATTTTATGATAAAAATTTAGTGTTTTATATTAAAAAGTTACCGCTAAAATGTGAGTAAAATGACCACTTTTTTAAAAACTATCAACTTTTACATAAAATGTTTACTATTTCTTATAAATTGGTCACTTTTATCGGTCTCATCATACGACAGTTACACACAATAAAGATGGAATGTAAATTGGAAACACAAGTAATACTTTAAATATTTTCTTATGATTTAATTTAATAAATAGTAAACCATTCTTTCAATAAACAGTAACTCACAGTTCGCACATAGTCGTGTGAAAAAAATTGCTTTGAATCGAATTGCACGTTATTTATTTTTATTAGTAGTATGGTTAATTAGGGAATTTTGAATATATGTGGATGTTTGGTTGCCCATTGAAAAACGTATGAATTATGAATTATGTAAAGATTAAGTTGGTTCGTTATCTCGTATATTCAGTTTATAAAATTTGGAACTATATTTAACAGATGGTAAACAGGGCAGGATGACTATGAATATACATATTAGGCTAAATCGGGGATGATATATTTCGATTTGTCTTCTTTTTTTTTGTTATTCTTATCATCTAACATGTGATAGTTCGGTTTTTAGTAATAGTGATTATGTTATTGTCATATACTCCCTCCTATTCACTATTTTCTTCCATATTTCCTAAAACGGATTATTTAGGTTTTCTTCCCTTTTCTTATTTTAGAAACTTTTACTCTTATTTTATTCTTCCCTCTCTACTATCACTAAACCCCACCCAACTATTTTACCCATATTTTATTACTTTCCTTAATGTTTTGGCTTCACAATTCCTTATTTAACCCCTAATTATTCATACCTCTCTCCTATCATCAATCCCCACCCAACTCTTTTACTCTTATTTTATTCCTCGCCTTAATGCCGTGTCCACAAACAAAGGGAAGAAAATAGAACCTAGGAGGGAGTATATATTTATTCATGTTTCCACGTTATGATCAATAATTTGAAGTTAAAACTTTTCACGTATGCTTATGACTATTTTACTCATATTTAGATATTTAACGCATATACACAAATTATTTTAAGTAACTTTGAATAATGTTTAAAAAATATACCCGTGAAACTTTGCACGGGTTTTAAGGTAGTGATAAATACATATGCATGACACAATTGGTTGAAAAATGCGGTCACGGAAGAGTAAACAACACTTGAAGGACCCAAACTAACATGTTATAAAGCTTTAAGGACCTAATATACTATTGTGTGGCTTTGAGGACCTATCTTTAACAGAGTTAACATTTCTGTTAACTTTGCTTCATCTCAAAGACATACCTCTTATCTTTTGGATCAGCCAACTTTCGGGTTAGCTTTAGAGTCAAGTCAGCTATCGGATCGAATCGAGTCTCGTTGAACTCATCAAATGGGAGAGAGTATTTTAATAAACAGACAAACACTAATATAAATCAATGGAGTATGATAGTATATAAATGGAGTTAGTCTCCCTTGAGATCAGACGGATAACCGTCTTCTTAACAATGGTAATTTATTCATACTAGATCCGTTTAAGTTTAAGATTAACAATGGTAATTTTCCTATTTTTATGACTTGTTCCACGTAGTCAAACGGGTCGGGCGGGTCGGGTCATATGGGTTGGGTCGAATACGTGTCGGGTTATACGGGTCACGAGTCAGGTTAGGGTCAGAATACGGGTCAAGAAATAATTTTTAACGCCCTTTTTTAACGATTTTTTTAATCAAAAATTTATTTTTTTAAAAACATAACTAAAGTTAATATTTTAATCATATTCAATGTTTACATTAATTATATAGACATAATTTAAAATAAAGTATTTTTAATAATTATTTTATTATTAAATATTATAAAAGTTAAAAAAATCAAATTTTTTATTGTTTGTAATTTTAATTAATAAATAAAATAATTTTTTAACTATTTTCAAATATAATATATAAATAATAAAAATTTAATAAAATTCTTGATTTACCTTTGACCCAACGGGTCGACTCGTTCGGGTCGGGTCTCGACCCTAAAATAACGAGTCATTTCGGGTTCGGGTCAAACGGGTTGCCAGGTCGAAATTTCCCGGTCTTGACCCTGAAAAAACGCGTCGGGTCGAGTTTTTCGGTCGGGTCAGAATTTAACAGGTCTACACGTAGGCATAGCATGTGTGAGTGTGCATGTCACTAACTTGGATTCTTGGACAACAGACGGAGAGTAACAGACGTTTACCATAGATCCTCAAAGCTCCCTAAATAACATTGAAGTCCTTAAACCTCCAAAATGCAATATTTGGGGTCCTTATACTATGGTTTACTCAATTACTCGGTCACGGAGCCACATAAAAAATAGACTAGAGATAAGCCAAGTGAGACAGATTCATATCTTTAGACAAATACCTTTCCTCTTCCCATTTTCCTCTTCCCATTTTTTGACAAATACCAACAGACCTCTCTCTAAAATTATTAGAGAAAAAAAGTCCTTCATAAATCAGAAAATCATAGAAAATAAAACATGGGGCTTGAATGTTGCACTGGTTTTGCCTTTCCTCTTCCCATTTTTTCTTCTCTATTCCCAAATTAGCATCCTTTTGCATTGTTTATAGAAATAAGAAATGGGTATAAATATCTTTCTTATCTTCATTTCTCATCTCTTTCTATAGAATTTTCTTCTTGTGTTTTTTCCAGAAATTTTATTCTTTTTAACTTCTTGATTTTTACCTTATTTAAGATCCGACTTTATTTGCTCTCCATTTTAGTCTAGGAGAGCTTATTTAGTCATTTATCTTATGAACGAAGGTCTAAATCAAGAAGTGAAGAAGTTTCATAGAACATTCTTGGAGTTTATTTTCATGTTTTGATTATATCGAAATAATGAACTATGTTAATTTTTGTGTTTAGAGTATTTGCTTTGATTTGATCTATAACTATACAAAGGGTTTTGTGTAGTGTTTCGAAGGTAAAGATGAATAGCATGATGAACAACTTTCTATAAGGTTTCGGTGTTGATTACTGAATTAGTTTTTGACTATTTTTTGCAAAAGTAGGTTCACTTGAATTGATGCTCATAGATCATTTTTCTCTATTTTTGGGGATTAGTTTCTGTTTCTGTAATTTTTTTTCTTTTGGACTCTAAAAGTTTTCGACTTTCGTTTAAGAGTCTTGTTTTTGCCCTTGTTATGTTGGTTCGATTATGGTAATTTGAAAGCCCTTGCCTTTCTTTTACCGCTCTCATCCGCAAGGATGTTATAGGTTATGTTATAACAGAAGCAAGAAAGAACTGATAAAAACAATAAAGAGACAAACGCACAGATTTACGTGGTTCACTAACGGTGTGTTAGCTACGTCCACAGGGCAGAAGGGAGAGAGTTTTATTGATATGTGAGGAGTTTTCATATTACAGATTCAGACGGTATGACTGCTAGGTAGAGGCTTAGAGAGTTTATATAATACTCTCTAAGACCTAATACAGAATGACCTAATAAAGGCCCAAAACAGACCTAGTCCAATATTAGATACGGCGGTTAACAGAATCAAGGCACAAACCCAACAAATCTCCACCTTGACTTGAATTCTCTCACAAACAGACAGATGTACCAGATGCATTCCCATAAATGCCAGATGTACCAGAAAGCTCTTCTCCCTTCCCCCTCAGATATTGCCCCCAAGAGGGCAATTACAGACTGCGGATATTTAGCAAGTCCAAACAATGTTGGAACTTGCTATGCGGAATCGGCTTAGTGAACATGTCATTTGGGTTATCGCAGCACCCATTTTGTTCACCTTAATCCTCTTCTCATTTCTCGAAAGTGATATCTCACATCTATATGCTTAGTCCTCTCATGATGGACTTGATCTTTAGCCAAGCATATTGCACTAAGATCGTCACGAGAATACAATAGCTTGCTCTCGATGTAGACCCAAATCATCGACCAGTTCTTTTAACCAGATTCCCTCTTTAGCTGCTGCGGTCAACGCCATATACTCTGCTTCAGTAGTAGACAAAGTAACTGTAGGCTGCAATGTAGCCTTCCAACTGACGACTGAACCACCAAGAGTGAAAACATAACCAGTCATTGATCGTCTGCTGTCAACATCTCCTGCATAATCAGAATCTGAGTACCCCCGACACAAGGCACTCTCTATCACCTCCATAAATGAGACCAACATCAGATGTACCCTTAAGGTACCAAAAAATTCTCTTCACACTTGCCAAAGTGCTCTTTACCCGGATCACCCATAAACCGGCTCACCACACCGACGACTGTGCTAAATCAGGTCTAGTGCAGACCATAGCATACATCAAACTACCCACAAGACTAGAGTACGGAACTCGGGACATGTACTCCCTTTTTCTTGGTGACTTGGGTGAGAAAGCAATGACGAGATGTGCATTCGATGCACTAGGAGTATCTATGGATTTAGCAGTAGACATGCCAAACCTTGCTAGCACCTTCTGAATATAGCCTTTCTGAGATAACAAAAGCTTCTTCTTGCTCCTATCTCTGTAGATCTCTATTCCCATAATTTTTCTTGCTGCACCCAAATCTTTCATCTCAAATTCAAAGACCGAGAAGACCCTTCAACTTCTCGAACATCGACTTGCTCTCTGCAGCCTATCAACATATCGTCTACATATAGGATCGGATAAATGAAAGACTCATTCTTGACTTGTTGTAATAAACACAACAATCATACGGACTCTAGTGTAGCCAATCTCCAACATGTAGTGTCAAACCTTTTATACCACTACCTCGGAGACTGTTTTAGCCCATATAAGGACTTCTTCAGCTTGCAAACATAGTCTTCTTTACCCGGAATCAGGAAACCGTCTGGCTGAGTCATATATATCTCTTCTTCCAACTCTCCATGTAGGAAAGCTGTCTTCACATCTAGTTGTTCGAGTTCTAAATCCTGATGTGCAATTATTGCTAGCAACACTCTGATGGAAGTATGTCTGACCACTGGCGAAAATATTTCATTGTAGTCTACTCCCTCTTTCTGACTGAACCCACGAGCTACCAATCGAGCTTTATACCTTATACCCTCAGCAGCAGTCTCTCCCTCTTTCTTCTTGAAGACCCATTTACAAGTAACAATCTTTTCTCCTTGAGGCATCTTGGATAATTCCTGTGTCCGATTCTTTTGAAGGGACTCCATCTCATCTCCCATGGCAGCAAGCCATTGGGCGGATTGAAACATGTAGTCGCTTCTTCTTTGAAAGTGGATGGCTCATGTAAGTCGGGATCCACCTCCTCAAAGAACTGAAGTGCATAACCCACCATATCTTCAAAACCAAGTCTATTCGGAGGCTTCCCAAAATTAGGCCTGATTGACCGCTCACGGGCCAAACTCTGCTGATTCGGAACTGGTAATGAAGAATCTGATGGAACAGATTCAGATTCGGACTATAGTGGTTGATCTTCTTCATGTGGTACACTCTCATCAAGAGTGTCTTGCTGCTCCACCTGTTTGTCAACACTACTACTACTATCTGACAACATATAAGACTTCACAGTAGGATTAACCATAGAATTTTCATCAAAGACAACATTTCTACTCAAAATAATCCTACCCTCATATGGAGACCAGATACGGTATCCATTGACACCATCCCCATAGCCCATGAATACTCCCTTTTTAGCTCGTGGCTCAAGCTTACCTTCACTAACATGATAATAAGCAGTACTACCAAAAGCCCTTAAAATAGAATAGTCAGCAGACTTACCAGACCACATATCAAATGGAGTTTTGAGATTCAGACTCGTGTGAGGTCCCCGATTTATCAGATAGCATCTTCGTACTAATCGCTTCTCGCCTGAGAATCTTCTTGTTAGTCCAGCATTAGAGAGCATGCACCATTCCCTCTCCAGAAGTGTCTGGTTCATTCGCTCTGCTACACCATTTTGCTGAGGTGTATCTCGGACTGTACGATGTCTAGCAATCCCTTTATTCTTGCAGAACTCGTCGAACTCAGAACAACAAAACTCTAGGCCGTTATCAGTTCGCAGCCTCTTGACCTTCTTCCCAGTTTGATTCTCCATTAATGCCTTCCACTGCTTAAAGTGAGTAAAGGCTTTGTTTTTGTGCTTCATCAAATAAATCCAAGTCTTCCTGGAATAATCATCGATAATAGACACAAAATACCTGTGACCTCCCAAAGACTCCACCTTAGAAGGACCCCAACAATCAGAATGGATGTAATCAAGTGTGCCCTTGGTCATATGCACTGCTTTAGGAAACTTGCTGCGATGTAGCTTCCCAAATACACAATGCTCACAGAAATCCAGATTCTTGACCTTGTGACCACACAGAAGATCTTCTTTGACAGAGTCTGCATCCCCCTTTCACTCATATGACTAAGTCTCATATGCCACAACTTAGTCAAATCTTCTTCATCAACATTTGAGGATGCAACAGCAACAGAACCTGACAGAGTAGATCCCTGAAGATAATATAGAGTACCATGCTTGATACCCCTCAGAACTACATTCGAACCTTTGCAGACGTTCAGAACTCCACCTACACCTTGAAAGCTGAAACCCTTACCGTCTAATGTATTTAAAGAGATCAGATTCTTTGTCATCAGTGGAACATGTCTAACTTCGTTCAATGTACAGAATTTACCATCATGTGTCCTTACCCTGACTGAGCCGATTCCAACTATCCTGCAAACAACACTGTTGGCCATAAAAATAGTGCCTCCATCTACCTGTTCATAAGTTGTAAACCACTCCCTGCGCGGACATATATGGTAAGATGCTCCTGAATCTAGAATCCACACATCAGTGTGATGCGTGACCCTATCCGTAACTAGAGCATAATTATCTTCCTCGGACTCTGCATTTGTTACACCAGCGGTAGCAGTACCAGACTTGTTCTGTTTATCTTTCTTGGGACAATCGAATTTCCAATGTCCATTCCCTTTACAGTAGTTACAGACATCACTAGGTTTAGGACCTTTAGAAACATAAGAATCGAATTACTGAAGTGCGTAAATACCAAGCAGAATTAGAAGAACCCGAATAAGAAGGCTTCTTATACTCTTTCTTCCCGAATTTCCCCGTCCATAACCCCCACCGGCCGCTAACCCTATAGCCCGATTGTCTGTACCTGTACCAGCCGCCTTATGGCGCAGTTCTCTAGTATGAAGACACGACCTAACATCTTCTAGAGTAACAGTATCTTTACCCACAATAAAAGACTGTGCAAAATTCTCATACCATAATGGTAAAGAAACTAATAGAATTAATGCGGCATCCTCATCTTCTACCTTAACATCAATATTACGTAATTCTAGTAAAATTGTGTTTAACTGATCTAAATGAACTCGAAGAGGCATACCTTCCTGCATTCTCAGACTAAACAGACGTTGCTTTAGAAGCAACTTATTGGTCAAAGACTTGGTCATATAAAGACTCTCAAGCTTTTTCCACAGACCGGATGCGGTAGTTTCCTCCGTGACTACAGTGATGATATCATCAGCAAGATACAACATAATCGTTGAATGTGCCTTCTCCTCCAAACTGGCCATCTCAGCGGTAGCAGCGACAGTAGCAGCAGTTGCGCTTTTCGTCTTCTTATCTGAAAGCGGCGCCCACAACCCTTGCTGCTTTAACAGAGCCCGCATCTTGATCTGCCACAGACTAAAACTATTCCTCCCGGTAAAGCGATCGATCTTTATGTTCATCGCCGACATCTTTCTCGCTGGTCAGGAACCCGAAGGCTCTGATACCAGTTTGTTATAACAGAAGCAAGAAAGAACTGATAAAAACAATAAAGAGACAAATGCACAGATTTACGTGGTTCACTAACGGTGTGTTAGCTACGTCCACAGGGCAGAAGGGAGAGAGTTTTATTGATATGTGAGGAGTTTTCAGATTACAGATTCAGACGGTATGACTGCTAGGTAGAGGCTTAGAGAGTTTATATAATACTCTATGCGAGACGCCCGCATAGTTATTCGAAGCGGCGGTTAACAGAATCAAGGCACAAACCCAACAGGTTAATTCCGATTAACCTAGTTTTCTTACCTTATAAAAAATATATATATATATATATATCTTTAGACAAGTTAAAAAATGTAAACAAGCAATCAATTGGAATCACGGATCTCCATAAAATAACCTACAAAAAAAGTTCAGCTTGCCCATTAATATGACGATTCTCAATGGATTTAATACCAATAGCTCACTCTTGATCATCGTATCACTCCAAGGCAGACAGCTGCTTGAGGGGTGGCAGTCAAGTTAAATGTCGATGTACGGTCGTGATTTAGGGTGATTGAGAGTGGCGAGAAGCAGTTATAACAAGTGAAGCCATTCCAAAAAAAAAGGAGGTATTAACATATGGGTACTCTCTTTGTTTGAATCATTTGTTCACCTACCCTTCACAGTGAATATAAAAATGCAAATAAACGATTGAGGCGGAGTGGTGCAAAAGCCGAGTATCTCAATACAGTACCATTTCACAATGTAGTAAGTGATGTTTCTACTCCTATAATTACATAGAACCAAATTACGACATCGTAAAAATACCACATGTAAGTAAACACATTCATATCATCTACCAATTAGTGAGAGACAACCAATAACAAACCACTCCCTCTGTCCGGTCATTTGTTGTTCTTTTCCATATTGGGGTGTCTCAATTATTTGTTGTTCTTTCTATTTTAAAAATGAACTTGATGAGCAATTTGATCATTAACACTCAACTTGTTCCACTTGTCATTTAGTAATTGACTCATTCCTCTTCTCTTGGTCTTTATGCCAAAACCAAAAAACAACAATTAACCGAGACAAAGGGAGTATAAACTAACTAAAAAGAAAAAGATAAAAAAAAATCTTATAAAAAAGAGGTCTCTCTCATTAACATTAATGAGAGACCGTCTCTTAAAAATTTGTGTATCACCAAACCGTTTTACAAGAGACTCATCACTCAAATAAATATTGTTTCGTGTATATATTGATTATTATATGTTATAAGCGATGTTAAGGAAGTGTGTATCTTAGAACATTCGTAAAGGTGAGGCTCCCCATATTTTCTCTTTCCTTCTCTTATTCATCTACCTCATTTTTCACTAACTATTCTATTCACCCTCCCCAATTTATATTTACATATTACATCTATGCAATAATGGGGTTCCCCAACAATATTAATTTACACCCAAAAATTTGGGAGCCTCCCCAAAAGCAACTCAAAACACCTTACTTTTTCTTTGGCACCATCCCTACAAATAGAGGAGCCCCATTTATTGGGAGAATGTATGCAATAATGGGGTTCCCTATTTGAGGAGAGAGAGGGCATATGAGGAGGTTAGCTTCCCACCTTTACGAATGCTCTTATACTTCACCAAAAAAACAAACGAAGTGCGTATCTTATCATACATGTCTCAGCTCGAGCGAATATAAATAATTTTTTTACAAGTAGATACAAGGCATTTAACAACCCGCATGTCTGTAGGCCTAAATTTAACGTCAACTTAGCCCATGCCCATATTTAATTAACTCTATTTTTACGGTATAATGAAACAGACATAGAGATCAAATATTTCCATGTCATTGTTATGCAAGTAATTAAAAATGGATTCGCAGGGGGAGGGATTGTTTGGGCAGGACTAAAGTCTTTGGACTGGGGTCGCACATTTCATAGCCAGAAGATGGATCTACTAACCCTCTAAAGAGAGGAGTATCCTCGTTCTAATAGCGCCCTAAGGAAAGTCGATCGATTCTTAAATTTCTTTATCCCGCTAAAAAAGCAGACAACAATGTCGCAAAATGTCACAGATTGTCCTTAATTTGGAAGAGTATCTCGAGACATGAGCAACCTCATGTTATCGTAGTCTCATAATGTTATGGTGCAAACTCATGTCCTACATCAATAGAATAAAGATGAAAGATCATCTTTATAAGTGTTTACAAAATATAATAGTACGAGACCTTTTGGGAAGAAGCCACGAGTAAATCTGTGAGGGCTTGGCCCAAAGCGGACAATATCATACTATTATGGGCTGTGGACACAGATGTAGCAGAGGCCCAACACAGAATATTCACACTTCCGTACAACAAGTGGTATCAGAGCCCAAGGTTCGACTTAGGCTAGACACGAGGATGCATCAGCAGGCCCAAGGCTTGAAGTTGTACACTATAAGGCATGGAACTCCTAGCTCGGGGTTAATCCTTGAGCAAGCCCGGTCCAGGGTTAAATGGATAAAAGGCGTCATAGGTCTTGTGGGGACAAAACCATTTGTGTACTAAAACTGTTGATTAGGTAGACCCTTATCAGGTTGGGTGCCACAGAGGTCTGGTGGGTCCTTTCCAGGCTGGATGCCAGAGACCATTTATGTTCTAAGATTTCTGAAGTGGCGGACCCGGTCCAAGATATATTGGATGCAAAGGATGTTCGATATGCATGTGTAGCAAATTCCCAAGAAAGACACATGGACATGCATGTTTAGGAGCTGTGGGGGCACTCACTTGACCAGGCGGTGACATGTGGTTCAAGACATGGCTCGTGGTAGCACGGTATGTCGGCTAAGTGGAGGTTATCAAGACTTGTGATGTTTTGGGTCTCTAGAAGTTAGGGCTGTAGGTGTGGGAAGTTCTCTGTAGAGGTCAAGGCCCGAGTCAAAGATGATGGTCCTTGGTTTGAGGAGAGGATTGTTAGGGTGCAAACTCATGTCCCACATCGGTAGAATAAAGATGAAAAATCATCTTTATAAGGGTTCACAAAATATAATAGTACGAGGCCTTTTGGGAAGGAGGCCAAGAGTAAATCCATGAGGACTTGGCCCAAAGCGGACAATATCGTATTATTATGGACCGTGGACACCGGCGCAGCAGAGGCCCAACACGAGGTATTCACGCTTCTATTACAACACATAAAACACAACCACCTATGTAGATTGCGCCACAACACAGACTCCTCCAAAGCAATTTTGATATATCAGCACACGGGATAGCTTTGTTCATGAAGATGAGTACCTAAATCTGATAACAACGCATAAAGGAGTCGAACAAAATCTAATAACAATGCATAAAGGAGTACATCTAAATCGCTAAATGAGTAACCTTACAAAAGAACAGTTGGCCCCATTTCTCGATATTTAAATAGCTAGATCAGTTGGCTTTTAATTCGCTTCATCGAAATCATTGCTATTGTAATACTACGGTTTTATGAGCCTCTGGGTACTCTATCAAGTGGGCCTTTCTCTGTCAAGTAAGGGTGTTTTGCATTTTAAAATAGTTTCTGAACTGTAGGGTACTCGATCAAGTAGCCTTAGTACTCGATCGAGTAAGCGGCACTCGATCGAGTACGTCAGTCACTCGATCGAGTAGCTCGGTTTACGGGTAATGTTCTGTCGGGTTTTGTTAATAATGCGAATTAGTATTTAAACCTTTCCGTCACTTTCATAATACACTTTTTACAAACTTAATTAGTTTGAAAAGAGATTACAACCTACGTACTTCGCATCCTTCGCATTATTGACAAATCCCGGAGCTTGGGAGGTCGGAATTCATTGTTTCTTACATTCTTGTGATTCTTGCATCGGGGGTAAGATCTACGTACTGTTTTTATGGTATTTTGTTAAGGTTTTTTAAACCCTAATTTGGGGGTTTGGGGGTTTCGTTGTCTTTTATGATTATTAGTAACTGTATGATTATACGTTAGGAGGAGGATTCGTAGAGGAGGCCTTTTGATAACAGTTGTTGAGACCGTCTGATTGTATTGCATTCCATGTAAGGTTTCCCTACTCAGTATTAGTCACATGATGTGTTGGTTGTGCTTTGTGATTGTTGAATATTATCATACGAGTATTGTGACGGTTGTTGGTTTTGTTTGTTGACAGTAGTTGTGGTTGATTGTATCTGTCTGTGTTCTTCGGGGTGCGTCCCTGGCTGAGTGGAGTCACTTGTGGGAGTGGCTTCACGCCCATTAATCGCCTTCTGTGTAACCCGCCACAGAAGGGATGTGCACATTAATGGATTTGGGTTTATCGCTCAACGGAGATGAGCGGGGCTTAGGTGGGAACGGCTGCGGTCCTCCCGGCGGCGAGGAGTAACTGTTGCGATGGGTACTGGCGGGGCTACACACTTTAGTGTGTAGTCAGGATTATGGAGTTGATGATGGAGTTCGGAATATATCTGTGAGGATTGAGCTGTGTTGTTTGTTGTATTGTTGAGTTATATAAATTGTGTGATTAGTACTGACCCCGTTTATTGTTTTAAAAACTGTGGTGATCTATTCGGGGATGGTGAGCAGTTGTTGAGTAGGTATGAGTCGAGATACATGGGATAGCTGGGATGTGTCACCTTTAGATGATAAAGTCTCCCGCTGTAGCTTGAGTAGTTTGTCAGACATTTCATTTAGTTGATTAGATAGTGGTTTTGAGAACTTGTAACCCGTATTTTGGGCATTTGGTTTTGGATTGTATTTATTCACTAAACTTATACTATTTAAATGTTGTTTCGTTATTGTCTTATGATTATCATTGCCTCGGGAAACCGAGATGGTGACATTTTTATACCTGAGTGGTCCTGGTAAGGCACTCGGAGTATGGAGGTGTCACAAAGTGGTATCAGAGCGATGATCCTGAAACCTGTAACTAATGAATATAATGAACATAGGGAGTCAATTAAAATGAACCCGGGGTAAAGGTTGTAGGAGCTAATGGAAAGGCTTGGGAGACGTCCTAAAGTCGCGAACTCGCCCTACAATTTTGAACTGGTCACATGGGGGTATATGTCAAGGTCGTATGTGGTGTCCGTTAGTTTTTATGTGAGCGTAATGATATATGTTGTGAATTGTTGGATGTTGGGAGTGGAGGCTTGGAATTGTGATTGAGAAGTTGGTAGGGTGTGTTTATATGTTGGTTTGCATAAAGAAGCATGATGGTTGTTTATTATGTGGCATTTTAGAACATGAAGTAGATTCTTTAATTGATTGTATGAGGAGCTGTGTAGAATTGCATGCGTAGTTATATTATAATGTTGAGATTATGAAGTTGCATAGTACGTTGGGGTATGTGAGATAACATGCGGGTAGTATTCAAAAAAGTCAGATGACTCGATCGAGTGGGGGGCACTCGATCGAGTAGGTGAGGTACTCGATCGAGTGGGTCTGACTCGATCGAGTGGGTATTTTGACGTTTTCATGATCAGAATCGTGTTTTTGGGTACTCGATCGAGTACATAGGGGCACTCGATCGAGTAGAGGGTCACTCGATCGAGTGGCTAGTCTACTCGGTCGAGTATGTTAGAGATTAAAAGGTCTGTTTGGAGTTTGGAGTCGGGGCACTCGATCGAGTACATGGGGCAATCGATCGAGTAGCCTCCACTCGATCGAGTAGGTTTGGGCACTCGATCGAGTGGGTCTTAGGCAGGCTGTTTTCGTGTTTTGAGTTATAGTACGCATGTTTATATCTACCTTTTCTTACATAGTTTCAAGATGCCGCCAAAGAAAACCGCTTTGTATGCGAGAGCCGAGAGCATGAACATTGACGATATAGTTAAGATGTTGGAGCATCAAGATGCTCTTACGGAGGCCCTAAAGAGAGTGGGGAAGGATAAGGAGGTTGATCACTCTAAGATCAATCTTTATATAGCGAGGTTTAACCCAAAAGAGTATAAGGGGACCGGGGAGCCAATTCTTCTTGACAATTGGCATCGTGAGATGGAGAACATTTTGGATCTGGTACATTGTCTTGATGAGATGAAAGTAGAACAAGCTACGTTCTACTTTAGGGAAGCGGCTGGTGAGTGGTGGTACAAGGTGAAAGTGAGTGCTAGAGAGATGTATACGAACCAGGGCCTGCCTTCTATACCTTGGGAAGAGTTCCGGAGGGCTATGTGGAGAGAGTTTGTACCTGAGCATGTGAGGAGTAAGTTGAGGGAGGAGTTTGATGGGTTTAGGATGACATCTAATATGTCGCTGGCTGAGTACTACAAGCAGTTTAATGAGAAGTCTAGATATAATGAGGACATGGGTTTGAGTGAGGAGAACCTAGCGCTGAGATTTGAGAGGGGGTTGACCCCCAGGATTATGGACAAGTTACCCGTGGGAGTCCTTACAGATGTTAAGGAAGCTTATGAGAGGGCTGGGAGAGCTGAGAGGTTGGTGGAGATGGCCCGGGAGAGAGGTAGTGGAAAAATAAAGGCTGAAAGTGAAGGTGGTGGCCAATCTAACTACAAGAAAGGCAACCACAATCAGGCTAGAGCGTTTTCTACTGGCTCGGGGTTCAGTGCTGGGGCTTCCTTTGGGCATCGTCGTGGGAGCGGTAGTGGTAGTTGGGGGATGACCTCCTTTGGCTGTGGCGGTGTAGGCCAAAAGAGACATGAGTGCACGAGTGTACCGGGAGCTTTTCAGAGATCGGCTCAGGGGAGCTATTCTCAGGGGTCGGCACAGAGTTATGCGAGCAACAGACCAGCTGGGTCATGGTCCAACCGGGGAGGTCATAGCAACCAGGGTGGAGGTAACCGCAATGGCGGTAATTCTTATCAGAAACCAGCTACGAACAACAACAACAATCAGGGGTCAGGTGCTAAGCCGACCACTTGCCAAGATCTTGTCGGGGGAGGTGGGGAAGACCAATGAAAAGCTGTATATGATGGACAAGAAAGCAGCTGAGGACGACGCACATGTTATCACTGGTACCTTTCTTGTTAACGGTATTCATACCTTTGTTTTGTTTGATTCGGGGGCGTCTCAGTCGTTTGTATCTTGGAGTCATGTTAAACGGTTGGGTCTGAGGGTATATGAGTCTGTAAGCAAGAAAGTTTTTATACCTTCGGTGAGCCTGTATCATGTGGGAGGTTGTATAGGGACGTATCTATGATAGTTGGGCAAGTTGATCTACCTATAGACTTGCTAGAGTTTCCTTTAGACGGTTTTGAGATGATAGTCGGGATGAATTGGCTAGGAAAGTACAAAGCTAAGATAGACTGTCATCAAAAGAAAGTGTCTTTGAGAGGTCCTAAGGGCGTTAGCGGTTCTTATCGTGGGTTTGTGGTCAAACCCAAAGTTAAGTTGATTGCAGCTGTGACCTTGAAGTCCTATCTGAGCAAGCGATGTACTTTGATCTTGTGTCATGTGAGAGATGACCGGATAGAGAGTCCGACAGTTGATCAGATACCAGTGGTGGATGAGTTTGCAGATGTCTTTCCAGAGGAGATTCTGGGGTTGCCACCGAAGAGGGAGATAGATTTCACGGTTGAGTTGAAACCGGGGACGGGGCTAATCTCTAAGGCACCGTACCGGATGGGTCCTAAAGAGTTGGAGGAGCTCAGGAAGCAGTTAGATGATCTGATAGAGAAGGGATACATTAGACCTAGTGTATCACCGTGGGGAGCACCAGTTCTTTTCGTGAAGAAGAAAGATGGGAGCTTGAGGTTGTGTATAGATTACAGGGAGCTGCACCGAGTGACGGTGAAGAACAAGTATCCTTTGCCAAGGATAGATGACCTGTTTGATCAATTGAGTGGTGCATCAGTCTTTTCCAAGATTGATTTGAGCTCGGGGTTCCATCAGGTGAAGATTAGAGAGGTGGACATACCAAAGACAACTTTCACGTCGAGGTATGGCCATTATAAGTATGTGGTGATGCCTTTTGGGTTATCTAATGCACCGGCTGTGTTTATGGATTTGATGAACAGAATCTTCAGCCAGCTTTTGGACAAGTTTGTGGTGGTGTTTATCGATGACATCTTAGTCTATTCCAAGACTAAGGAGGAGCATGAGGAGCATCTGAGGATTGTGTTGCAGACCTTGAGGGAGCATGAGTTATATGCTAAGCTGTCCAAGTGTGAGTTCTAATTAGAGAGAGTTGCTTTTCTGGGGCATGTGATCTCTAAGGATGGGGTAGTTGTGGATCCAGCAAAGATTGAGGCAGTGACCAAGTGGGAAGCACCAAAGAATGTTGCTGAGATCAGGAGTTTCTTGGGTTTATCTGGATACTACAGACGGTTCGTGAAAGATTTATCCAAGATTGCTAGGCCTATGACAGCTTTGATGAGGAAAGAGAATAGGTTTCGTTGGGATGAGAGTTGTGAGACGGCATTCCAAACATTAAAGGAGCGTTTGACCACAGCTCCTATCTTAGCATTGCCTGAAGGGAGTGAGAACTTTTAGGATTATACAGATGCCTCAAAGAATGGGTTGGGATGTGTGTTGATGCAAAACGGTAAAGTAATTGTCTATGCTTCTAGGCAATTGAAGCCTTATGAGGAGAATTACCCTACCCACGATCTAGAGTTGGGTGCAGTAGTGTTTGCTCTCAAGAATTGGAGACATTACCTTTATGGGGCGACCTTTAAGGTATTTTCTGATCACAAAAGTCTCAAGTACATCTTCACTCAAAAGGAGTTGAACATGAGACAGAGGAGGTGGATGGAGCTGATTGGCGATTATGACATGGATATTATCTACCATGAAGGGAAAGCCAATGTTGTTGCAGATGCTTTGAGCAGGAAGAGTGTACATTCTTTGTGTACAGCTTTATCTTTGATGAGGTTGAGAGATGAGGTGGGAAAGTTTGGGATACATATGATGCAGAGAGGGGATGTTATGGGAGATTTGACAGTACAGCCTGATCTTTATGATGATATTCGAGGTAAACAGGTGTTGGATCCTAAGATGGTAGAGTGGAGAGCTGGAGTAGAGAAAGGGACAGTGTCCAAATTCTCTATTCATTCAGATGGTAGTTTGAGGTTTGATGGGAGGTGGTGTGTCCCTAATGATGAGGAGCTGAAAAAGACAATCATGACAGAGGCACATTGTACACCATATTCATTACATCCAGGTGGTGACAAGCTATACAAGGATTTAAAGAACACGCTCGGGTGGCCGGGATGAAGAAAGAGACAGTGAGTTTGTGGCCGTTGTTTGACATGCCAGAGAGTTAAAGGGGAACAGCGACGACCACAAGGTAAGATTCAGTCTTTAGAGGTACCTGAGTGGAAGTGGGAATCCATTTCTATGGATTTTATCGTGGGTTTGCCGAAGATTCAACAGGGTAATGTGGACAAGGCCCTCGGGAACTGCGTCCGCGGGATCCACACTAGGCATAATCGACTCGAGGTTCTTTCGAATCGAATTAAGACATATTAGAGTCGCCACCAAGTTTTTTGGGAACTTGGAACCGTTCAAGTCAACTTTACACCTTTCATCGAAAAGCATAAAGCCAATCGACTACGAGTGATTAAAGATAAAGACTTGTACCCTATATCACTCGATTTGAATGACTCTCGTAAACCAATGGTATTTAGACGGATCCACAAACCATAGATCTTGAGTAAGGGGTGAGGGTACGTGTTGGGAAGCCCATAAGGACACCCAACCCCGCCCGTCAATAACGGCCTCTACTAAGTCAAGTGTCGGATTTCAAACAAGGTCATAGCTACTACGATATATGATATGCAAACATCGTTTTAAACCCTAACATGTGACAACAATTTCTATGTCGTTTTAGATGCAACTAAACTAACTTTGTCAAAGTTGTAATTTAGCATGTGGGTTGATTAATCTAACAACATACAAAACAAAGCAAACAAGGCTTGATGGGAATGGGAGAGCCGTTGGGATCTAACCTATTACAACCCAGGCATTTTATGCCGACACAACGAGGAATTAAAGATACAACTCGATCTAAATACAATTGCTATATACGACACCGTACATGACACATTACACGGCCATTCGACCTAGAAAACCGTGCACAAGAGGGGTGGCCCACGGCTTACATGACTCACGGCCTTGGGTCACTCCTCGTGATGTGTGCTTTCACTTAATCTCATCGAATTAGACATAGGGCTACGCACCAAAGCATGCATTAGCATAAACCGGGCCATGTTGCTTTAAACAACATGCGATTTACTACGCTCTTACATGCATTGGGACACAACCATCTAACCAAACAAAACTAAGGTTTTTGAAAGAGGTTTTGACTCGATAAAGGGAAACTAACTTGAAAATTACAACTCGATGAACAAACGATAAATTACAAGTTATAAAACAAATAAAGAACGAACGTTGTAAAACAAACGAAACAAGAAAAACCAAAGGACACGGCCAAGCCTCACGGCCTAAAGCCACGTCCAACCCTAGGTCCTAGGTCAGGTTCATTAGCTAGATCGATTGATTGCGAAACAAGTTCGAAAGCGGGCTAGAAAACAAGTTAGAAACGACGTTGATCGATTTGAAAAGATACCTTGCAAACGCGCATTCTACACGGCCTAAAGGGGTCCAATTAGGTCTCAATATCATAAGATTAATGCTTACTCGTCGAGTGTTAATAGGAAGGTGCTAATCACGCACTCCTATGCTAGCGAGAAATCAAGTGAAGAGAAAGATGTATTCAATTGAATTACAGAATTGTTAGTTGATTTTAAAGCTTATGTCGAAGCCACCTAACATGTCTAATTAGGTTATTAAAATGATCGAATGTCGTCTAAATACGTCATATGTTAACAATCAGAGGTTAAACTAACATACAACGGATCCTAGGGTGTGTCGAATTGGCCGAAACAACAAAGGGGTCAAAAGCGAAGAACGGAAGTTAGAAATTCGTTTTATTTATGCCCTACCTTGAACACGAGTATATGTAAATGAGACGGGGGTGTACGACCGACTGAAGTAGCGGTTTCTTTTCCCATCTCAAGTCAACGCGGGTGTTCATGGTGGTACTTTAACTCATACTCGGACTAAACTAGTTTCATAGTTAATTTAGACGATGAATAAAAGCGATAAACAAACAAAAAATAAACCATAAGAAAAACAAGCATAAAAACGAAATAAAAAAGGAGAAAGAGGAGGATTTGATGCACCCTCAACCTAAATGTATCGTTGACACCGTCTTGGGTCGTAATCGATGGTAGATTTTATCTCGAGAGGCCGTCGTCGACGAAGAACAAAGCAAACACGCGTTTTTTGGCAAATCTGGACAGCAACTTTCAAACGATGATTTCTCCCTCGTTTCACGATGAAAATTCGATTTAAAAGATGTTTTGAAAACTAGAAAGAGAGTAGAACAGAGATCTTAAAGCAACCCCTGCTCGTTTTGAGTTATTGGGCACGAAAAACGAGCACAAACAGAACTGGACAGACAAGAACAAACCGCGAAAACAGAGTGTATAACACTCTGTTTTTCGAGGGATTTCGTGTACTCTCAAGGGCAATTTGGCTCGTAAATCTTTGTCTAATGTGTAGATGGATGTTATGTGGTTAATTAGGAACAAGAAACTCGAGTTTTGATGGAGGTTTGAGGGAGGAACAATTGTTTTTGAGGAGGACACACAAACAGTTTCAGTTTGTATGTCGGTTTTGTGGAGGGATTTTGAGAGGCAATTAGGGTTTGTTTCTGAGGTTTAAAGCTTGTGGGTGATGGTAGGATGTGGGGAGAACTTAGAGGAATGAATGTATGGTGAAGGGGTGGTATTTATAAGGAGTTAAAATAGGTTAAAAGAGAGGGAGAGGCAGTCGGGCTTCATCACGCATGGCTGCTGTCCAGCAGCTTTTGTGAGGGTTTGAGAGGGGTTTTCTTGGTTATTAAGCTAGGATAATATGGGTAGGATACTAGGGTATGGGTTAGGGTTAATGGGTACGGGTCTTGGTAGTGTTTGGAGCGGGTTTTGGGCTCGGGATTGAGCTGCCAAAACAGGGGGGCTGCTCGGTTTAGTGCGGGCTGTTGGGGACGATTTGGGGATGGAATTTGGGCCGTGGATAGGGGGTTCGAACAAGGGTGGATGGGTATTGGTCTAGGTTGGTTAATGTACTCGAGATTCGTGCCAATTCGTAAAGGAAACGGGCTCAAAAACCGAGCTAAAATTGAGCTCAAAAACAAGTGTTCAAAACGAGTTCTTTTCGATTTTCAAATCGATTTTTCAAATCAATTAACCCATTAAAATAAATGACTTTTCAAATCAAATATACTCATAAAATGATTTTTCAAATCAATTATTTATTTTATTTTCAATAAAATAAACTTGGGAAAATAAATTCAAAATAAAATAAAATAAATTGAATTTACCTAAAAAACCATAATTTAAATATCATTTAAATTAATAAAAAGAACTCACTAAAAAAAACATTAATTTAAATATCATTTAAAATAATAAAATGAATTCACTAAAAAAACATTAATTTAAAAATCATTTAAATTAATAAAATACTTCATCGACGACGCCCATTCTACCTCGTAAAACGAGCTCCAAATAATGATAATGACAACTAAAGAATACATGTGTCCTATCATCATCGGGTGTTTGTCGGGTTCTCTATAAATTCAATATCGACGGATACGGGTATCTCTGAGCCCCACTTTGACCGAGGCTTGGACAAGGCGAAAGTCAAAGTATACCCCAGGTCCCTTTCGACCGAGGATTCTTGGTCGTTTATAGTCCATTAGACTTGCGTATATAAGCTCGCCTTGACCATAAGAAGAGATCATACCACGAAACTTCGTTGGGATTGACTCTGCTTCGTTGTGTCAAATTATCGTCATTGGTCGTCGACCCATAAATTGCATATATGGTGGATTGAGCCTTATCCTTAGGCGCCTACGTATCCGTTTCTGACGGAATCAAACCCGCGTCGTAGTTCGGCAACTGCTGACACATGCCCAAAGTTTATCATCTGCTGGCATTTGTCCAAAATTCATCTGTTGACATTTGCCCAAAATTTATCATCTGCTGGCGCTTGTCCGAATGGGACGGGACTTTCCGAGGAGGTTGCCGCCACTTTCATCATTTGCTTTCAGTTACGGAATTCTTCCATTTCATACTCTTGTATTGAATTGAATTCTTGGTGGATGTCATCCTTTACATCTTGATAATGGTCTCTCACAAGCCAACGACAAGAGCCCCTGATTTGCAATGGCTCTAAAGTCGAAGACTTTAGAGCCCCCAGTTGAAGCATATCCTGCTATATTTGAAACATAGAAAATGTACTAGCAATAATCATCACTTAAGCACATTTGGATCATCGATCCTAAAATTAGATCATTTGAAATACTGGGTCATCGACCCGAAAATTGAATTTGAAAATTTTGAAAAACTGGGCCATCGACCCGGAGTTTGAATTTGACATCACTTGGAATGTTGGGTCATCGACCCGATATTTGAGTTTGAAAGACTGGGTCATCGACCCGAAATTTGAACATGTTGAAAATTTTGAATAATTGGGCTATCGACCCAAATTTTGAATTTGAAATGAATCCCTTGGATGTTGGGTTGTCGACCCAAAATTTGATTTTGAACTTTGAGATTTGAACCTTGACTTGAAATGTACCACTACTTGGATCATCTATCCCATAATTCGTAAAAAGTTTTTGAAATTTTGAAATTTTGAAATTTTGAAATTTTTTTGAAATCGAACCTTGATGGGTGAACATGAAATACGACTCAGACACTCCGTATGACCCGTAAACAACGTGGGCGTAGCCCGCTACCGTAAAACAAAAAGGAAAATAAAACCCTAAGTGTGCACGGGTTTTAATTCAAATATGGACTTGTTGAGGGTAGAAATGTAAATTGGCCATTCTGGCGCACCCAAAAGATGGCAAATGGGAATCACAAGGTCGTCGGACTTTGGACAGAGATATCGTGTGACATGGGCGTGCTCCCGAGGGCACATGGGAATCAAGATCACTTGGTATTGACAGGGTGGATTAAACTCACGGAGCAACAACGTTGGCTTCGCCCAGACACTAAACACAGACTGATTTTATGAGAACAGTTGGACATCACACATCACTCTTGTTGGGAACATTCTATCACTCCTCTCCTCGCCTCCTTTCTTTTCAGCGAGTTTCATCATTTCTTGCCACCGCCTTCTTTCTTTTCAGCGGGCTTTTACTATTTTTTCTTCCACGCCTTCTTTCTTTTCAGCGGGTTTTTCATATTTTCTGTTCCCAACACAAACCCACATCTATGTGCCTCAGCATCTTTGGCTAAACCGTTAGATAAAGCTCATTCCGAGACTTGACACTACTCATCTGAACCTATATCCTTATCCTAGCCTACATCGAGTGCTAAGACCGACTCAAACAAAGGTGGCTTCATTTGGACTTGGTTAAGACCCGTAAGAAACCGACAAGATAACAACTTGGTTGATGAGTGGATTGAATCCCTTATTCTGAAGGACTGCCTACGTATTCGCGTGGAGCGAAATCAAATCCGACGTAGTTCGATCAAGGTGCATAAACGTGGCATTTTGATTGTGTGTACACACTCGAAGGTTTCACCTAAGGTATCATGTCATATCCCATTCTAGCCTGTAAAGTACCGTTAAATCCCGTGTCTAGGGTTGGTACAAAAGGCTTGGATCTTTTGGGATGTGGAGCTTGGTAAAAATAGGTTTGAAAGGTAAACCATCATTCTGAAGGTTCGTTTTGTGGTGCTAAGGCCAAGGGCTATGGCTGCTGATGTGGTTGGAATGGGTGTCTCGGGTTTGATGAACCACGAGTGCAATTGGGTTGAAAATTGATGTGGGTTCAAATTTCCATGTCTGGACCCTAAAGGTTGGGTGTAACAACACAAGTGGAATGATTCTCAAAATTCCTGACTATCCCCTTGTAACCGTCTCAGGAAGGACTTAGGGGTAAAGAGGTTACTACTTAAGCTTTTGGGCTTCGCCCATTGAACTTCAACTATGGGTACTTGACTTGACTTCTGGCTTCCGTAACTTCGACATTCAACCAAAAACCTTTCCGCAATAACTTCAACATCTTTTTTTCTTTTTTCTTTTTCTTTCATCTTTTTTCATTTTTTCCTTTTGCTTTTTTTTTGTCCTTTTTTTTTCTCATCTTTTCATTCTTTTTCATCTTTTTTTTTCTTCTCTTCTTGAAAATGTTCTTCTATTCATTCTCTTAGTCATAAATGGATACACCTTAAAAACTGGGCTTCGCCAACTAATTTGGGTAGGAACTAACAATTCCTTGTTAGAACGGGTTGATATCTTCTCTCTTCGAGATGGGATGATTTTGTTGGGGGAAAGGCTTGCCTTCCATCATCGATAGGGGAAACAAGGAGCTAGTCCGGGTTTGTCATAGAATCATCTAAAAGCTTGTCACAAACATTGGTTCAGATGGAGGTTTTCTACCACCAGACATGGAATAGGTAAAGGAATCAAACACGGGATCCTAGTGTACCTTACATTTTGAAACGGGACATATTTCTACCCCAGGGATGCCTTTGAGTGTGTTGTGCATTTTATCATGTTTCGGAATGATTGAGGATTGGAAACAAGACATATTTGGAAATGAAACTGCAACTTTTTATTGGAATGAGAAATGCTTAACAAACTCGAATAAACGATTCCTAGGACACATCCTAGGTCATCGCGGAACAAACGACTCAAATTCAAAAAAAGAAAGTCCTAGACTCGACTCGACTAAGATAAGAAAATAGATCCCGACTCATAATTTTCAAATCTGGTCTTGAGCTTTCCGTTGTTCAGTTGTCAACTTAGATGCTCGGCTCTTGTCCTTGATCCCTGTGATGGTTTGCCTCCATCCCGGGGTAGTCCTCTGAGGATCTACGCCAATGATGAAGGTTGGTGAATCGAATTGTCTTTTATTAACTTCGTTAATAAGAGGAGTACATTCTAGAGCAAGACTCCCGACTTGAATTTCATCCTTCGGGTTTGGCAAGAATTCAGAGCAATCCAAAAATATTTTCCCGATAAACACTCCTTTCAAGCGACATGGGCGGATAAGATGGGAATAATCGACATTGTCTTCGATAGAAACAAAGTTGGCGTGATCCCCAAATGGATTGGTGATGTTATTGGGTTTAACAGTTGGGATCGGGAGTGTTCCACTCTCAATCATGTCTTGGATTTCGTGCTTCAGTCGATAACACCTTTCAGTATCATGGCCTTTCCCTTGATGAAAGGCACAGTAGGCATTTGGTTTATACCATTTACCTCGTTGATCAGCGGGAGGGTCCGGAGTTGGACCAATAGGCTTCAGCTTTCCTTGGGCTATGAGCCTTTGGAGAGCATATGTATAAGTGCATCCGATATCGGTGAATGCCCTAGGTGTTTGCGCTGCGGCTTTCTTCGATTGCCCTTCTAAGAGATTGATGCCTTCATCTAAATGGGTCGTTCTTTGGGCCTTGCCCTTAGACGATGAGGCCCCTTGGTACCCTTTCGGCCTTTCGGCCTCGCCCTTATGACATCATCTTCTACCTTTATCCCGATTCTTATCAATTCTTTGAAAGAGCCAAAATTCGGTATTTCGAGCATTGCGGTAAATAGGTCGTAGATTCTTTACGAACTTATCTACCATTTCAACCGTCGAGGCTTCTTGGCTAATTTCACGCTTTTTGCGCCATCTTGCAAGGAATTCAGTAAAGCCTTCTTTGTCTTTCTGTGTCATCACCTCCAATGTTCTTATGTTGGTTTGAATCTCGACATTATCAGCATAGTGCTTGCAGAACTCCACCGTAATATCTTCGAAAGTGGGGAAGTTCTTGAGGTCAAGATTATAGAACCACGCCTTCGGGTGTTCATCCAGGGATTGGGCAAAAATTTCAGAGAGCATGTCAAACAGTACTCCTTGATGCTAAGTACCCCTTATAGGCCTTAACATGGTGGACTGGATCTTCTGTGCCCTTAAACTTTGGGATATCAGTGAGTACCATGTTTGTAGGCAACTTATCCTGAACTGGGGCATAGGCCCTAGCATTTTCGTAGTGGATATTCTTCCCTTGGGAGAGTTTCAGACGGTCTTCAATGAATTTGAACCGTTTCTCCAGATCAGTCAGAGGTGGGGTAGATGAAGGGGAATCTTCACCCAGCTTAGATTCGATTGCATCCATTCGGGTCATCATGAGGTTCACGGCCTCAGTGAGCTTGTTGACAGCATCTTCCATTGCTTGACGTCTGGTTTTTGGCGGCCTTTCTACAAGAAAACCCCGTACTGAGTCAATATTTAAAGTAAGAGCCCCTGCACACTTAAGGACACGACCCCAACTTGACTCAAACAAAGACTCGACTTGAGACTGACTAACCAAAGGTTCGACTCACGGTTGGATTTAGACCTTGGTTCATTTGGACTCGACAAAACGACACGACCCGAATCATCATAATTCGGTTCTAAACCGGACTTGGTGTGACTAAACCCGTGATTGGACTAACATAGCCCATAGGTTCGGGGTGAAACGTCCTAAAGGGCCTAGCTTGGACGTTTATGTGGACTATCCTAGACCAAATGGTCGACCAACATGACTCAAAGCCCAAGAGGTGAGCTTGGGTGACCCAACAGGGTCGTGTTCTAGACTCTTGGAACGAAAAAACGCCTGGCCTAACACGGCCATGACCCGGACACGACTTGACGCATTTCATGCTTGGTTGAGGTTCAAGAGGCATTTTGGATTGGTTTTGAAAAAAAAACGAAAGATTGATTTGAAAATGAGATTTGAAATGGGCAGCATGCCGGCTATAAAAGCTCATTTTGGGCCGAAAATTCTAGTCCTATTTGGGCAGCATTCCGCGTTTTTAAAACCATGCTATTTTGAAAGTAAGTTGTTCAAAAGTTCGGTTTTGAAAAGGACATGGGAAATTTCGAAAAGACTCGGGAAAACAATTTGCACATTGTCATTCTCATGTTACAAGGATGTATGCTCCTAGACATCTCTAAGTCTCGGCAAGTCTTCTACAAGAAGGTCTATGCCCTCCATCCTTTTGCGGTCTTATAGAGCAAGGTGTCTTAAGGTAGAGTACCTAGAAGATCGTCCCCACCATCAAGAACCACGCGAGGTGAAGTGGAAGCGAGCAATGTGCAGCTTCCTAGCATAGTGGGACGTCGCCCCCCACGCATCACGAAGAAACGCTGGGACGGCCCGGGCAAGTCCTTAAGGGTTTATGCATGAATCGTAGCACTATGAGTAATGTTTTACTTTCCAACACTTTCTTTTCAAGTTTCACCTCGGAGGAAAAGACCCTAGAAACAAAGTGTAACTAGTCCTCTTTTCCCCAGCGGAGTCGCCAAACTGTGGACAAGGCCCTCGGGAACTGCGTCCGCGGGATCCACACTAGGCATAATCGACTCGAGGTTCTTTCGAATCGAATTAAGACATATTAGAGTCGCCACCAAGTTTTTTTGGGAACTTGGAACCGTTCAAGTCAACTTTACACCTTTCATCGAAAAGCATAAAGCCAATCGACTACGAGTGATTAAAGATAAAGACTTGTACCCTATATCACTCGATTTGAATGACTCTCGTAATCCAATGGTATTTAGACGGATCCACAAACCATAGATCTTGAGTAAGGGGTGAGGGTACGTGTTGGGAAGCCCATAAGGACACCCAACCCCGCCCGTCAATAACGGCCTCTACTAAGTCAAGAGTCGGATTTCAAACAAGGTCATAGCTACTACGATATATGATATGCAAACATCGTTTTAAACCCTAACATGTGACAACAATTTCTATGTCGTTTTAGATGCAACTAAACTAACTTTGTCAAAGTTGTAATTTAGCATGTGGGTTGATTAATCTAACAACATACAAAACAAAGCAAACAAGGCTTGATGGGAATGGGGGAGCCGTTGGGATCTAACCTATTACAACCCAGGCATTTCATGCCGACACAACGAGGAATTAAAGATACAACTCGATCTAAATACAATTGCTATATACGACACCGTACATGACACATTACACGGCCATTCGACCTAGAAAACCGTGCACAAGAGGGGTGGCCCACGGCTTACATGACTCACGGCCTTGGGTCACTCCTCGTGATGTGTGCTTTCACTTAATCTCATCGAATTAGACATAGGGCTACGCACCAAAGCATGCATTAGCATAAACCGGGCCATGTTGCTTTAAACAACATGCGATTTACTACGCTCTTACATGCATTGGGACACAACCATCTAACCAAACAAAACTAAGGTTTTTGAAAGAGGTTTTGACTCGATAAAGGGAAACTAACTTGAAAATTACAACTCGATGAACAAACGATAAATTACAAGTTATAAAACAAATAAAGAACGAACGTTGTAAAACAAACGAAACAAGAAAAACCAAAGGACACGGCCAAGCCTCACGGCCTAAAGCCACGTCCAACCCTAGGTCCTAGGTCAGGTTCATTAGTTAGATCGATTGATTGCGAAACAAGTTCGAAAGCGGGCTAGAAAACAAGTTAGAAACGACGTTGATCGATTTGAAAAGATACCTTGCAAACGCGCATTCTACACGGCCTAAAGGGGTCCAATTAGGTCTCAATATAATAAGATTAATGCTTACTCGTCGAGTGTTAATAGGAAGGTGCTAATCACGCACTCCTATGCTAGCGAGAAATCAAGTGAAGAGAAAGATGTATTCAATTGAATTACAGAATTGTTAGTTGATTTTAAAGCTTATGTCGAAGCCACCTAACATGTCTAATTAGGTTATTAAAATGATCGAATGTCGTCTAAATACGTCATATGTTAACAATCAGAGGTTAAACTAACATACAACGGATCCTAGGGTGTGTCGAATTGGCCGAAACAACAAAGGGGTCAAAAGCGAAGAACGGAAGTTAGAAATTCGTTTTATTTATGCCCTACCATGAACACGAGGATATGTAAATGAGACGGGGGTGTACGACCGACTGAAGTAGCGGTTTCTTTTCCCATCTCAAGTCAACGCGGGTGTTCATGGTGGTACTTTAACTCATACTCGGACTAAACTAGTTTCATAGTTAATTTAGACGATGAATAAAAGCGATAAACAAACAAAAAATAAACCATAAGAAAAACAAGCATAAAAACGAAATAAAAAAGGAGAAAGAGGAGGATTTGATGCACCCTCAACCTACATGTATCGTTGACACCGTCTTGGGTCGTAATCGATGGTAGATTTTATCTCGAGAGGCCGTCGTCGACGAAGAACAAAGCAAACACGCGTTTTTTGGCAAATCTGGACAGCAACTTTTTCAAACGATGATTTCTCCCTCGTTTCACGATGAAAATTCGATTTAAAAGATGTTTTGAAAACTAGAAAGAGAGGAGAACAGAGATCTTAAAGCAACCCCTGCTCGTTTTGAGTTATTGGGCACGAAAAACGAGCACAAACAGAATCGATGATAAGAACAAAGCTGCAAAACAGAGTGTATAACACTCTGTTTTTCGAGGGATTTCGTGTACTCTCAAGGGCAATTTGGCTCGTAAATCTTTGTCTAATGTGTAGATGGATGTTATGTGGTTAATTAGGAACAAGAAACTCGAGTTTTGATGGAGGTTTGAGGGAGGAACGAATAGTTTTTCGAGGAGGACACACAAACAGTTTCAGTTTGTATGTCGGTTTTGTGGAGGGATTTTGAGAGGCAATTAGGGTTTGTTTCTGAGGTTTAAAGCTTGTGGGTGATGGTAGGATGTGGGGAGAACTTAGAGGAATGAATGTATGGTGAAGGGGTGGTATTTATAAGGAGTTAAAATAGGTTAAAAGAGAGGGAGAGGCAGTCGGGCTTCATCACGCATGGCTGCTGTCCAGCAGCTTTTGTGAGGGTTTGAGAGGGGTTTTCTTGGTTATTAAGCTAGGATAATATGGGTAGGATACTAGGGTATGGGTTAGGGTTAATGGGTACGGGTCTTGGTAGTGTTTGGAGCGGGTTTTAGGCTCGGGATTGAGCTGCCAAAACAGGGGGGCTGCTCGGTTTAGTGCGGGCTGTTGGGGACGATTTGGGGATGGAATTTGGGCCGTGGATAGGGGGTTCGAACAAGGGTGGATGGGTATTGGTCTAGGTTGGTTAATGTACTCGAGATTCGTGCCAATTCGTAAAGGAAACGGGCTCAAAAACCGAGCTAAAATCGAGCTCAAAAACAAGTGTTCAAAACGAGTTCTTTTCGATTTTCAAATCAATTAACCCATTAAAATAAATGACTTTTCAAATCAAATATACTCATAAAATGATTTTTCAAATCAATTATTTATTTTATTTTCAATAAAATAAACTTGGGAAAATAAATTCAAAATAAAATAAAATAAATTGAATTTACCTAAAAAACCATAATTTAAATATCATTTAAATTAATAAAAAGAACTCACTAAAAAAAACATTAATTTAAATATCATTTAAAATAATAAAATGAATTCACTAAAAAAACATTAATTTAAAAATCATTTAAATTAATAAAATACTTCATCGACGACGCCCATTCTACCTCGTAAAACGAGCTCCAAATAATGATAATGACAACTAAAGAATACATGTGTCCTATCATCATCGGGTGTTTGTCGGGTTCTCTATAAATTCCAATATCGACGGATACGGGTATCTACAGGTAACAACATAATATGGGTAATAGTGGATCGACTGACCAAGTCAGCTCATTTTGTGCCAATGAAAGATATATGGACTAAGGCACAATTAGCTATGGCTTATCGGAAGAATGTGATGAAGTTACATGGGGTCCCTAAGGAAATAGTATCTGACAGAGATGCGAGATTTATCTCAAAGTTTTGGAAAGAGCTGCAGGAATATTTGGGAAAAACTTTGAAGATGAGTACTGCATTTCATCCCGCGACAGATGGTCAGAGAACAATCAAGACTCTTGAGGATATGTTACGATCTTGTGTGATGGACTTTGGTGGTAGCTGGGAACAGAGGTTGGATTTGATAGAGTTTTTACAACAACAGCTATCACACTGGTATTGGCATGACACTGATTTGTTGGGACGACAGTGCGGAGGCAGTGGTTCTAGGACCAGAGATGGTACATGAGATGGTTGAGCAGATTAAGATGATCAGGGAAAGGATGAGAGCGGCTCAGGATAGGCAAAAGAGCTATGCAGATCTACATCGTCGGGATATAGAGTTTCAGGTTGGGGACAAGGTTCTTCTGAAAGTGTCTACTATGCGTGGAGTTATGAGATTTGGGAAGAAAGGCAAGTTGAGTCAGAAGTTCATAGGACCTTATGAGATCTTAGATCGAGTTGGAGAGGTTGCTTATCGTTTGTGCTTTACCAGCTGCGTTAGATATAGTGCATAATGTGTTTCATGTGTCCCAGCTGCGGAAGTGTGTGAGTGATCCGTCACATGTGTTAGAGGCAGAGAGCATAGAGCTAGATGAGTCCTTGTCTTATCTTGAGGTGCCGAAGCAGATTCTTGACCGGAAGGTTAGGAAGACTAGGAGTGGTGAGACAGTTTTGCTTAAGATCCTTTGGTCTAATCATGAGGTCGAGGAAGCTACGTGGGAGGCAGAGGAGGCCATGAGAGAGCGTTACCCTTTCCTTTTTTATCAGGTATGTATGGTTACGGGGACGTAACCTTGTTTCTTTTAGGGGGGTAGGAGATGATCGCAAAGAGTTTTAAAGAGTTTTTACACCCTTTTGTGTGATGTGTCGGTATGTTTTGTTGTGGTTGAGTCGGCTTGAGTTTGGTTAGTAGTATGTTTTTATGTTGAGTTTTGTTTTGGTTGTTGTGTCGGGAGTGTAGTAGTATGTCTTTGGTTTGTTGTGGTTTGAACTTCGGGGACGAAGTTCTTTTTAACGAGGGAAGACTGTAATACTACGGTTTTATGAGCCTCTGGGTACTCTATCGAGTGGGCCTTACTCTGTCGAGTAAGGGTGTTTTGCATTTTAAAATAGTTTCTGACCTGTAGGATACTCGATCGAGTAGCCTTGGTACTCGATCGAGTAGGCGGCACTCGATCGAGTACGTCAGTCACTCGATCGAGTAACCCGGTTTACGGGTAATGTTTTGTCAGGTTTTGTTAATAATACGAATTAGTATTTAAACCTTTCCGTCACTTTCATAATACACTTTTTACAAACTTAATTACTTTGAAAAGAGATTGCAACCTACGTACTTCGCATCCTTCGCATTATTGACAAATCCCGGAGCTTGAGAGGTCGGAATTCATCGTTTCTTATATTCTTGTGATCCTTGTGTCGGGGGTAAGATCTACGTACTGTTTTAA